>NC_137192.1:4993931-5186431 GCF_960531495.2 Zeus faber
CACCGTGGGAACAACTGCTGTCCACTACACGTGGCCACGAGCTCACCGCTACTTCCGTAAGACTCGCTGACGTCACTTGGAACTTGTTTGAGAACAGTGTCCCAGTTGACGTAAGTCAGAGCGTCCTGAAGCGCAGCAGCTCTGATTGGTCTGTCCACCACTTCACTTCCCTCGTCACCACCAATTCTCGCGTGATCAGAGGCCTGTAAACGGGAACCAGCGAAATCGTGGTGTGATCTGATTTCCCGCAAGCAGGGAGCAAGACGATCTTATATCTGTTCTTGTACGCTGTGTAGCAATGGTCCAAAGGTTCTTTCTCCGCTCTGGTGGCACGACGCGATGTGTTGGTGGAAATTATAGCAAAGGCTTTTTAAGGTTTGCCCGTGTCACCTAGTCACCACCACAGCTGCATCGGGATGTATGTTCTTGAACAACACATCATACAGGTCAGACAGTGCATGTGTTGGTGTCCGCTTGCGCTTGGAATATAAATGGCTGTGATGATGACCGTACTGAATTCCTGAGGGAGATAAAATGGACGCCATAAGATGGTCAGCTGTTTCAGGTTCAGCGAGCAGGAGCGGTGGAGAGAGTCCCTGCTGTTGTTGGGGAGGGGCACCGCAGCGGTTTGATTACCATGAGGCGATACGCCTCCACTCCTTTGATTCCTCGCGACTCCCTCCGATCTTTTGTCGCGGAACAACGAGACAAAGACTCGGCTGGACGAATGGCTTCATCCGGCACCAGTGGAGGTTCAGCCATGTCTCCGTCAGGCAGAGGACGCAACAGTTTCTCGTATTCCATTAGAATTTAATCCTCGCTCGAGATAGTTCATCCATCCCAGAGACTGCACTTTTGGAAAGAAGAATGCTTTGCGCAGAGGTGGACGGTAAGGTTGCGTCCTCATTCTGACCCAAATGTCACCGCTCGTTTACCACGGTGCTTGTCTCCGTGTGCCCGCTCTGTAACAGCGGCATCCATTTTTGTTGTTGCTTGTTGTAGAGAGTGATGGCGCGTAAAAATTTCGAATCGTCGCACTCTAGAGTTCCACGGATAAAAAGTCCCAAAGTGAGTTCGTTGCAGGTAAGTTTTTATATCCACGAGTGCATCGGCGGCCATAAGAGATCACACTGCCGATGCTTTTTTGGTGGACATTATGATTTAAAAACGGAAAACAATCAACTAAAAACAACAACTATAAAGTCGGCGCAGGCAACCGCAAGGGGTGGCGCCTTACACTATCGCCACTCTATTCTCCCTCATTTACTGCCATAGCTATCACAGGAAGAGACCACGCGTCAAATTGCTGTTCCAATTTTCCTGGACTTTACTCTGTTTTGTCAATAAATGTCATCTGATGTTTCTATGTCTTATGTTTTTCATGTACAGTACATGTTGATGTTGATGATGACATGATTATTCATTGTTTATAGACCAAAACATTGTAAGATCGTTCTCACGAAGAGGGGGATTGGGTGGTGGTTCTGTCTTGTCATCCCACAGATCGTCACACAGGACAGAGTTGTTGAAAGCAAGTTCTTGAAGATTAAAGAATGAATAAAAGAGTGTCGTTGCTGGTGGAGTCCTGGTGCGCGTGCGGTGTGGTGTGTGGGTCTCCAACAAGCTTGGAGCACGGCAACTAAAGTCTGAACAAACTTTGAAATTAGGCCTTGTAGATCTAATGAGTCAAGATTCATTAACTGGACCAGATTTTGGTATACTGATAAGGTGAAATCAGTGGAAGTTACGGAGTAAATACAACGAAACCCAGAAGTCATGCTCAAACCCCATCGGCTTACAGAACCCGGAACCAAAAAACAGCCCGTGTTGGAACAGCATGATATAAAGGTATGTTACAATGGCTAGAATGCATAATCTGTGTGGTATTTTCTGCAAAAATAATTCAAATACATGTTTTGGGGACTATACTACATTACTATATCTATTATATATTACTATATTAACTTGGTGAAATGGGGCATTATAGGTCTCCTTTAACATGGTGTATTTTGTTTCAAAGTGACTTTCTCTTGTAACGGTTGCAGCACGGAGCCCGTTTTCACTGTTATTCCAAAATTATATCACCTCCTGGCCAATCCAGTTGGTAAATGGGACAGTGCCCGTGCTACTGGAAAAAGGGCATTAGGTTAGGGTACAGTAGAGTTATTTGAGAGTCGTATTATGCTGCTGGCAGGCTTGAAGTTAGACACTTTTTTTGTCTTCATAGCCTATGTATGTAACAGTAAAACATCAGCAGCAGCACAATAAAAATACCAAAATATTCCTCCGGGTAAATGTACAGCATAGTAGCAATGCTCGATTTATTTCTCTTCTTCCTGTAGGACAAGTACCCCTTTATAAGTAGTGCTACTGTATGGCAGCGTCTCGGTGGTGCTGTACAAAGAAACTGGGAGATAAAGTCATCCTACCTCAAATTCTTTCCATGCCCCACTGGACAGAGAAGCAGCTGTCCATAACCTCCATGAAGCCAGCGACACGGTGGACCAAGACGGCTGGGAATACATGATGGACCTATTTATGTTCAAATTCAAATTTGAGTCAGTTTGTGTCTCTTTTGAGGAGCACAGTTTAATTAAGAGGCTGAATTTAGTGAAAAATATTGACATGATGGAAAATATTGCTTCAGCAAAGCCTTGAGTTGTTAACCAACTGTTTTTCAGATTTAATTTTTTTTTCTTTAAAATACAATTAGTTGCTCTATATATTAACTGTATTTGTTTTTTTTCTATTATTCTATGAAATGCAGTGCATTGTAACATAATATATTGACTAGATACCAGTATGTAAAGAATAATTTAATAATAAATTATTAAAATAAATAATACAATAAATAGATAATATTAAATAATCAATTTAAATACACTAGAATATAGAAAATATAAAGATATGCATGTGACTTGGGGACAAAAAATATTTACTTTATCTGCATTATATGGACAGTATATACTGTATGTGCGCAGTAGTACCAAATGGCACATGTGTTATAAAAAGGTATATTTAAAATGTATTCATGCATTTAATTAGTGGAAAGTCGTTTTAAATATTATTAGCCTCCAAAACAGTATTTGAGTACAGATTTGTATTTGTACTTCTTGCAGTCGTCCAGAGGATGGTGCTGTTCACCTCATTAGGATGTCCATACCCTCCGCCCTTCGGGTGTCCAGCCCACCCCGCCACACTCCGCGTGCTGCAGCCAGGGGCTGTGGCGTGGATCTCCCGAATCGGTGAATCGCACTCACCAAGGCAGGGACTGTAAGAGACGGAGTAGCACCGCCTGTTGTGGCTAATGTTAATAACCTGCACTCGTTAAAACACGTTGCGCCCCAGCTCTGGTAAGACGGCACTAGATGGCGCTGCAGCGCAGTTAAACAAGTGGTTGAGCAATAGACAGTTTTAATGCTGTAATTGGGGGCATGATTGTTGCACTATTCTGCTTAATTATTCTAGGTCAAATGAATGCAAAGACATTATACTGTAAGCATTGGTTTATTGTATTGTGCAATATTCAAATAGATCATTTTGAATATGTTATACAGTTTTGTTTATTATTTATTTTGTACAGATTTACAGTAAGACAAATACAGGTCCTGTCCTTACTATTCAATTACCAAGGGTTCTCACAGTTGATCGTTTTGCAATAGTGTTAGGTTCGGGCCTTAGTTTCCTTTGATGCCGAGCTGACCGAGAGATACCTACAGATAATCCTAGACAATTGGATAAAGAACTCACCTTCACACTCACCCTTCTCCATCCCATCCATACTGCCCCAACCATACTGTTCATACTCCTTCACTCTACCTTTGTGGTAAGACTGCCTACACCACACTATCACATCCTGAAAAGACTGCCCCCATCCATTCCATTGACTCTACCTGCGTGGTAAGACGTATGCATGACATCCCACTTCGCATGTGCAACGAATGTTCTGACAACACTGTATCCTGTGCACTTCAAGCTGTATACAATCATGTCAAGGGGTATGAATGGTTCTTGTACAGATTGAATGATCTGATAATCCATACCTACCTAATTAGTATTTGATACCGACCTTATTTATAAAATAATAATTACCTATAATTAATACCAACCATATTAATAAAATAATAATAATTTGCTATAATTTATACCTACATTATTGATAAAATAAGAATTACCTATAATTTATACCTACCTAATTGATAAAATAATATTTACTTACATTGATACCCACATAATTGGTTATTTATACCTACCTATTCACTACCTGGTTTGACACACATACCTGTGTGTGACAAATACCTGAAATTATACTTGAATGCAATGATGTGAAGGTTCAGTAGAAGAGCAGTAGACGGTTATACCAATCAGGTATTATACTCAGCAGATAGAAATCAGAAGGATATTTATCTTTGTAAGGGTTTTATTTTGACAGTGCATTTAGTGTTTTCATGTCTATTTATACTGTTTATTTCTGTTTTTACAGTATATGGTACCAAGTTAGGCTTATCTGGTCTCAAGTATCATTCACTGGTTATCAGTCACTACTACCTCCTATCAAAATTCTAGAATCTTCTGATAGTCTAGTCCATCAGCTGAATGCAATACTATTCAGCTGCTGGATCTTCTCTGCCTGCTTTAAAGGGGACCTATTATGTGAACTTTGTCAGTGCTTGTGCACCTACATTTGGGTCTTGGATGGGCCTACTTCCACACAAAGGTGTTCTGTGATATCGAGCACCAAGAAGTTAGTTGCAGATCCTTTACAGTAAGTCCTGTAAATTGGGAGGTGGGGCCCCCATGGATCAGGCTTGTTTTTCCAGCACATCCCGCAGATACTCGATCGGATTGAGATCTGGGGAATTTGGAGGCCAAGTCAACACCATAAACTGTTTGTTGAGATCCTCAAACCATTCCTGAACAATTCTTGCAGTGTGGCAGAGCGCATGTACTTGGCCTGCAAAAATGTTTAGGTAGGTGGTATGTGTCAAAGTAACCACATGAATGCTAGTACCCAAGGTTTCCCAGCAGAACATTGCCCAGAGCATCACATAGCCTTCACCGGCTTGCTTCTTCCCATAGTGCATCCTGGTGCCATTTCTTCCCCAAGTAAACAAAGTTAACCTGCCATCCACATGATGTAACAGAAACCATGATTCATCAGACTCGGCCACCTTCTTCCATCTGTCCATGGTCCAGTTCTGAAGTTCACATACCCATTGTAGCCGCTTTCAGTGGTGGGGAGGGTTTGGCACTTCACAAATGGTCTGGAGAGGGAATTATAACTTTGCAGTATGCCTCACTTTCAGTTGCAGGAGCAGCCCAAAAATCTTTTACTCACTCTCCAAAGCATTGTGCTGGATCCTTGACCATAGTAACAAAATCCTGTACCTCGTTCATTTCTGAGACGATTTCCTGGTCATGGCACCATCATCATCTCCTCCCAGTCACGACATCAACACAATCTCCTCACTCCTCAACAAGCTTTGAGTACCATTTGCATTGCATAAGACAGAAGGACCCTTCACCTCTTTAAAGTTCCTTGGCATCACACTCGATTCCATCTCTTCCAAGCTTCCTTGCCGAAAGAGAAATTACACTGGATCACACTGTTTCTGGAGTCAGGAATCGCCACGCAAAACCATCCTCGTTCAAACCAACAACACTGCTGTGGTCGAAATCATCAACCGGGGACCTTCCCGTTCCCTGGACATCATGCAATTCATGTACCACCTCACTTGGATCTCTGTTTCATGCAACTTCATCTTGCGTGCTGCCCATATTCACGCTTTTCATAATTCCATTGCTGACTCTCTTTCTCGCTTCATGTTTCCATCATCAACAGCCTCGCTTCTCGAACCCTCTCGTCTTACATGACGGCTTGGAACTGTTTCAACACGTTCCACACCACGTTCCGGATACCCTTCCCCTCTCCTGATTATATCACAATCTATAGCTTAATTTTGTATGCCCATTCCTCTCTCGCCATTCATACTTCCACTATTCAAGTATACCTTTGCGGCATTCATTTGTTCAAGTCCACATCCCCATGCTCCTCAAAGGTCTCCAATGACAGGAACCTCGACTTCCTTCCAAACGCTCTTCGCTCACTGCCAACCTACTAGACTGATGTATACTTACCCTTCATTCAGGTATCTAACGCATTCAAGACCTTGGAATTCAGCAAATCCAACCAGATGGGTCATACCACTTTCGTATTTCTGTTCCGTCTTGATTCCTATAGACCCTTTTCCACCCCTCTTAAATTTGATTCATTACAGGTATTCTGTCAATACCGTCACTTCAGAGACATTCTAATCAAGTCTTCCATCTCACCCAAACTGTACTCTGGCCACTCTCTTTGCATCAATGCAGCTTCATCCACTTTCCACCAAAGTATTTCAGAGCACACCATCCAGATCCTAGGACACTAGTCCTCCCAAGCTTAACACAGATCCATCCGCACCGACCTCCAAGATCTTCGACAAGCCCGACACTCTTTTTGTTGTGGTGTGATCTCTAACTTGCAAATTTAGCATTGTTTAGAATTGAAGGGCCTGACGAGGATACAGAAGTCCAGGTCTAAATAAGAACAGCTAGAAAAATACACACACACACACACACACACACACACACACTATAGATATACACTCACTGAGCACTTTATTAGGAACACTCTTCTGATACTGTGTAGGGCCTCCCTTTGCTCTCAAAACAGCCTCAATTCTTCTTGGATTCCACAAACTCCTTTGAGATTCTGGTCCATGTTGACATGATTGCATCACACAATTCCTGCAGATTTGTCAAGTGTACATTCAGGCTGCAAATCTCCCGTTCTATCACATCCGAAAGGTGTTCTATTGGATTCAGATCTGGTGACTGGGAAGGCCACTGAAGAATATTGAACTCATTGTCATGTTCATGAAACCAGTTTGAGATTACTTTTGCTTTATGACATGGTGCGTTATCATCTAGGAATTAGCCATTAGAAGATGGGTAAATTGTGGCCATGAAGGGATGCATATAGTCAGCAACAATACTCAAATAGGCTGTGGGATTCAAGCCATGATTAATTGGTATTAACGGGCCTAAAGTGTGCCAAGAAACCCAGCCTGGACTGTTGATGCAAGGCAGGTTGGGTCCATGGATTCATGCTGTTGGCACCAAATTCTGATCCTACCATTTGTGTGCCTCCACAGAAATCGATATTCATCGCACCAGGCTACATTTTTCCAGTCTTCAACTGTCCAGTTTTGGTGAGCCTGTGCCCACTGCAGCCTCAGCTTTCTGTTCTTGGCTGACAGAAGTGGAAGTGGTCTTCTGCTGTTAGAGCCCATCCTCCTCAAGGTTCAACATGTTGTGCATTCTGAGAAGTTTTTCTGCTCACCACAATTCTACAGAGTAACCGTAGCCTTTCCATCAGCTCGAACCAGTCTAGCCATTCTCTGTTTACCTCTCTCATCAACAAGGCTATTCTGTCCGCACAACTGCCGCTCACTGGATGTTTTTTGTTTTTCACACCATTCTAAGTAAACAGTTGTGTGAAAATCCCAGGAGATCAGCAGTTACAGAAATACTCAAACCAGCCTGTCTGGCAACAACAATCATGCCACTGTCGAAAACATTGAGATCAAATTTCATTACATTGAAACATTAACTGAAGCTGCTGACCTGTATCTGCATGATTTTAGGCATTGCACTGTTGTCACACAATTGGCTGATTAGATAATCGCATGAATAAGTAGGTGTACAGGTGTTCCTAATAAAGAGCTCAGTGAGTGTATGTACATACACAGAATACAGTTGTGGCCGAAAATATTGGCACCCTTTCATTTTTTCAGAGAACACACCATTTTGTGCTTATGCGTGTGCTTCACCTCCGCTGCTACACCTCCATCCTAGAGAAATCACTGACCTAGCATCTAGAGGATTTTGTATTATTTTCTTCCATGATTGCATTAGCTGGAAATCCTTGTTCCACCCAAGTGGCGCTCCATGCCATAGACCCTGCTTTGAGCACTTTGGCCCGTTGCTACGGTATGTGAACGTTGCCGCCATATTGTAACGGGTGAGACTGGGCTGTACACAAATACAAGTAAACTGGTGGTCTGTGGATAGAAATTACAATAATCTTTACATTTCTCAACTGATTTCAATGAGTCATTTTTATATTCAATTATATGATAAGTATACAGTATATATTATAACTGGGCCACGAGAGGGATCCACAGGCTGGGTCCAAGGTCCAAGAGAGCCCACTGGAGTTCTCCAGCGCCGCCTCAATGCACCACATCACGTTAGAAGAAGTGAATGAGTTTTTTTATTATGATCTACCTGGAGTAGCAAAAACATTTCAAATTTTTTTTTTCTACTCCACGTAGAAAAAAGAGGCTGCCTGGGTACCTGTTCTCTGGCGCAATCGTCACTGGGGGGCCGGGCTGTGGGTAGGGGGCTGTATGCTGCCCTCTGTTCTGTGGGCTGCATGTACGGTGGCAGGCCCCAAGCAGCAGCCTGCTTGGGGCACAGAGTGGGGTGGTATGGCGGGGTCACATTGTGGGCCGCTCAGTGCCTGGTTGGTCACTGTGGGTTGGGTGCCTCCGGATACGAGGGTGGGGGTGGGGTCCGTGCTGGTGCACGGTTGAGTCCGGAGTGGGGTCTGCGTGGCCACTGCCCGGCCTACTGCACCTCTGCGTTGATCTGGTTGTGGTTGGCCTATCTCTCCCAGTGCCAGAACTCAAACTCAGTACATACACCACACTATAGGCCGAGGGTTTGCGGGACTGGTGCGGGGCAAGCTATGTGGGTAGGGATGTTGTGGGCGACTGGGATCTTGCCAGTCACACTCCTGCCCCAATGTGCTTCTCGTCCCTCCTACAATTTTAATACCATTCATATTAGCTTAGAACACATACACTCTCACAGAAATCATACACCGAACAACACTCTACCAGACCAGGGTCTGTGGCAATTTTAATTGCAATTCCCAACTGGGCTTCTGGTTTCTCTTAGGGCTGGCGGGTTTTCTGTGGCTGCAGGGCACGGTGCTCGGGCTTTCCTGCAGTTCTGGAGTGTCTATACAGCTGCAGGACTCGGGTGGCTTCAGGGCCTTTTCTGCTGCTTGGAGGCGCTACAATATAATTCCGACCTCATACACCAAACCAATTGGGACAAGTCCCGTACACTCACCCCTTGCACACACACACACACACACACACACACACACACACACTCATTAACTGCCATAGCTATCACAGGAAGAGGCCAGGTGTTGAATTGCTGTTCCAATTTTCTTGGACTTAACTCTATTTTGTCAAAACATGTTGTCATCTGACGTTATTCCATGTACATGTTATTGTTTGATTCTATCTTTATTCGTCTCATCTGTGGTAATTCTCCCCCTCTTGGAGTAGTGATTGGTTGTTTATAGATCCAAACATGGGTAGATCGTTCTCTAAAGAGGGGGATTGGTGGCAGTTCTGTGTAACAAAATGCTGTGCTCTTGTCATCTCACAGGTCATCCACAGGACAGAGTTGTTGAAGCAGTTCTTGATGATTAAAGAATGAATAAAGAGTTGCAACGCAGGTTGAGAAGTTAAACTCCACTTCCGAACTCTGTCCTAGATGCAATAGCATACAAATACTCTGTGTTGTATGCCCAGCATGCTAACAGCACAGGTAAGAAGAAAAAAAAAGAGCTCTGGTATCAGAGTCTTTTATTAGAGATTTTATTTATCGATTGCAAAGTCCCTAAGCCAAGCAGTTGCCCCCTGGTCTGCTGTGTGGAGGGTGACTAATCCTCCTTTCAGTTTTTAAAGAGGGCAAACTTCTATGATGTGTTCCATGGTTTGCTGCTCTCCACAAGCACACAGGGGAGTGGGGCTACTGCCCCATTTGTGATGGCTGGGCCGGGCCATGTCCAGTCCTGAAGTGATTGAGCGTAGACCATTGTCTCCTTGGGAGGTTGGTGCCAGGGACCTGTTGATTGGGGTCTGACACCAGATGTTTGTTTGGGACCTCCTTGGACTCCCATTCTGCTTTCCAAGCCAGTTGGATGGCGAAGTCAGCTGGTGGGATGTTCTTCCAAATTGGTCGTCTAGATGGAAGTTGAGCAGTGGGTGGGTTGTAGATGTTTGCATGGATTGGTAGATGGGGAGAATCTTTGACCTTTTGGAGCATCCTTTGAGTGGCTGCTGCTCCCCGGATATGTGGAGGGGGAATGTTGGATAGGACAGGGAGCCAGGGGAGTGGTGTTGAGCGGATAGTCCCGGTTATGGTTCTCATGGTTGTGTTGAGCTGGGTGTCCACATGGTGTGTGTGGGGTGACCTGGACCAGACAGGGGCACAATATTCAGCTGCAGAGTATGCGAGAGCCAGTGCTGAGGTGCGCAGTGTGGAGGCTGCTGCCCCCCATTTTGCACCAGCGAGCTTGCAGAGCAGGTTGTTCATTGACTTAACCTTAGATGCCATCCCTTTTAGGTGTTTCTTGAAGGATAGGGTCCCATCAAGGGTCACTCCCAGGTAGGTTGGATTAAAGCCATGCTTCAGCTTGTGTCCGCCCAGATGGATGTTTAGTTCTGTGGCAGCTTTTGCGTTTGTGGACGTGGAATACACTGGAAACAGTTTTTGCTGGACTTGGTTTTAGGCGCCAGGTTCTGCAGAACTGGTCCAGTTTGGCAAGGTCATCAGTGAGCACCCGTTCCAGTTCATCAAAGTCTGGTGTTTGAAATGCCAGACCGATGTCATCTGCATAGATGAATTTGCGAGATTTGGTGGAGGGTAGGTCATTTGTGTAGAGGTTGAACAGAGTTGGAGCTAGAATTGAGCCTTGAAGGAGTCCTTGCGGAAACCTGCCTGATCCACGCAAAGAATTTCCTCTACTCCTGGAGAGATACGTTGTAGTATTAGGCATTCCAGGATTTTGTAGGGAACGCTGAGTAGAGAGATTGGGCAGTAGCTGGCAGGTAGTTTGTGGTCTTTGCCAGGTTTTAAGATGGCAATAACTTTTGCTGTCCGCCATTTCTTTGGGATCAAGTTTCGTATTTATGATCTTGGTATAGAATTGTGTCAGCCAGGTTAGGGCTCGGGGGCCAAGGTGTTTCATGAACTCTGGAGAGATGTTGTCATATCCTGCTGCCTTTCCACATTTCAGGCCCTGCACGACTTTCTCCAGTTCAGCAACCTCAAAAGGTTCAGGGTTTCTATGGTCTCTGAGCGCTTTCTTTAGCCCAGTTGTAACTGCTCTTCTGGTGGGTTTGTCTTGGGTTGCTTTTGCAATAGTCAGTAGGTGGGATGCAACTTGGTTGGGTGTGACAGATGCTCGGTTTTGGCTGGGGGGCTTCTGTGCAGCCTTAGACGGCGGATGAGGCTCCAACATTTCCTGCTAGTGTGTGAAGATTAGGTCAGCTACTGTCTCCTCCCGTTTCCTTGGCCGAGCTGTATTTAGCGATTCAATGAGATGGTCTGCTATCTCAGGGTCGCCTGAAGTTTTGTAGGCTTGTAGGAGTGCAGCACTTTCTCCGTCCAGGCATGGGACGTAGAGGGGTCGGTAGCCTCATGGGATTGCTGAGTGGGCAGCTTTGTAGATGGCGCTGCAGAAGCGGTTGTATACTTCATCTACAGTGATGGTGTGGAGTGGGATGGTAACAACACTCCGCTCCAGGATTTCACTGTATTTCTTCCAGTTGGCTTTGCAGAAGTTCCAGCGCATCTTCCTTGGGCTGTCTATGACTGGGAGGTGTAGGCCAACGTGTACAAGAAAGGGCCGGTGTTGACTGTGTGGAAAATCGTCAAGAATGAGGATCTGAGCAGGATAGGGCGTTCCATTCAAAGAGCTGACCCAGCACAGGTCAGGAGAGTAGTCTTTTTTCCACCTGGCAGAGTGGAAGGTTCTTCTTTGTTTGGGATCATGTATCAGAACAAGGTCATTTCTAGATGCCCAGTCTGAAACTGCCTCTCCATCACTATCCATTACTGGATATCCCCAGTCAGGGTGGTGGCTGTTGAAATCCCCCACATAGATGGCAGGGTGGGGTAGGGTGGGTAGGACCTGCAGATCCAAGTTGGCACTAGGGGGCTTGTACACATTGACAATGTTGAAACCACCAATAGTTAGGGTATCAGAGAATTGTGTTGTTGTCAAGTGATTTGCTTCAGCTATGTCAGAACGCACGTACGTAGGTGGCACGTCCATGTTTGGCATGTGGAGCGTAACACGATTGATGGTGTAGCGGCCTACTTCCTCTTTGCCAATGTGAGTCTCTTGGAGGCAGATAACGTCATTCGAGTGTTGGGAGGCGAGGACTTCGATTAGGCTTCGCTTGGCTGCAGAAAGGCCTTCGACGTTTAGTTGTAGTATTCAAAGGGCAGGTCCCACTGCAAGGTGCTCTTGAGGCTGTCTGCTGTCGGCTTTGGGACTGTGACTAGGATTCTTTGACTTGACTCTCAGGCGTCATCTCTTAGAATTTAGTCTGCTGGGAGGATCATTTGCTTCCCCAGGCGGGCCCGGGTACTGACGGGGGGCGCGACGTGAACGCTGATCCATTGTTCCCCTATTAGAGATTGTGCATAGCTAATAAATACAATACTTAATTGAAATATACTTTATTTATTGTACTGCTGTGATAGGACTTTGTTTTATTCCTTACTAAATAATTGTGTTTTTATTAGAGGATGACTGGACTATTGTTTTGTTTCTGCTAGTGTGTGCAGAGGCGTTGCCAGAGTTTTGGGGCCCCATGGAAAAAAACCTATTGGGGCCCTAATATACTGTAGAAATCAGAATGTTTCAGGTAAAAATTACGTACTGAACAATATGTGTTATTAAATGTACTACTATAAGCTTCTGCTGCTCTATCCTACAATTGTGCAGATTCTAGTTTCCACCTTCATCCTTTGCATATATTAACTATACCACATTTTTGGTTCCTAATGTTAACAAAAGCTGTCAGTGCCATGAGATTTTTCCAGTGCTTTATTATAAATAACTACGCAATTGGTGACTTATTTTTAATATACAGTACGTATGGTATTGTAGTCAGTTTTAATGAAGAAATTACCATGATAAATGATCCATGTTTCAGATTTAATAATTTCTTACCAATTCTTATAAACAAGGCTAACCCTCTTCTGTCCTATGCATCATTTCTAAATACATGCCTAAATAACATGCCCAAAATAAAAACAAATCCTGAACTATGTGGACTGTAGGCATAAATGTGGTACCTACAGAGAACAAGCATCTGTGAAACTTAAACTGTAGTGTAAGACATTATGTGGGCATTCCTGAGCAAGTTCAACTGGAGATAAACCACGGCAGAAACTTTGAAACAGTATTTTGCCCATCCCCGGGCAGGCATGGGTAGAACGGGTAAAGCCATTTGTCCTTGTGTTTGTTCACTGTCAACAAAATTCAGAGGTTGCATTGCACCAAGAGCCCAGCCTCGAGCCTTCTTGTGAGTTAACTCATTAAAAATGTCTTCAGAGTTACATTTTCTAGCTAACTGGTATTCAATTGAAAGGATAGCAAGGCTGTTCAATCTGTCTTGGCACATTGTAGATCTTAGATAGTTCTTTATTAGTTTCAGTTACTGAAGGCACGTTCACCTCCAGCAACTGTTACAGGCATTGTACAGAATATTCGCAGTGCAATGCACACGTCTCCAAAAATGATCTGTAGCTACATTTTGTAAATGGCATTTAGGAGCTCTACTGGAAAAAGAACATCTGAAAAAGTGGCACGATATATCCTTTTTAGATGTCACACTTCATTTTCAAATACATCTGTGAGATCTTTGGAGTACTTGTTTCTCAATTTGTGGCAAGATTCATGAATTTAGTTTTCAGTCATTTTCCTAAATGTAAGTATTGGTGAAAACTCCTCGCATATAAGTGCAATTTTGTGGAACTGAATGTCCAAATCACTGATGATACTATCCAGAGACACATAAAACATTGTGATGCGAATCCACTGTCTGACTTCTGTTCATTTGCGTCATCTTCAGTCTTATCAGGGAATTGTTTCTTTTTCTCTGGCGGCTCCTCTGTTCACTGTGAAACTGACTATTTACACCTATTTAATTTGCCGTCATGGAGGCTTCTGCCAGAAGAGTGTCCCATTGATTACGCAGAGCCTGCATTCCTCCCTGTAGTGCCTTAATGTGAGCTGCTTCAGTGTCCAGAGAAATACTTCCTGACTGAAGAAATTAGGGTTAAATTCTCAATACACTGCAAAACCTTTGCCCAGAAGGTAAGCAGGAAGATTGCCTTGAAAGACATGAAATAGCTTTTTAGACCTTTTGTCTCAGATTTGGCTTTGTTGTCAGGCTGCAGGTAGCAAGAAGCATATCTAGGGTCTTGATGATGGACGGTAAATGAGTTGCCACTGGTTGCCACCGCAGCAATACGCGACTCTGTCACGTGTCTGAAAGGCGATTAAGACAGCAGCCAGTCTTTTCCTTGAGAATGGCCACTGAACAGATTGTAAAGACGATTCACACAGCCAAAAAAGGTTGACACTTCTGGGGACGACTGAACTGCATGTACACCCAAAGATTAAGAGTATGGGAGGCACAAGGTGAGTTTGTGGCCAGTGGATTATTTTGCAGTATGTGTGGTTGAACTCCCTTCACTTTCCCTAACATATTTGCACATTCATCATAATCACGGCAATCTGCTATGTCTATACATGCCCTTCCAATGCACTCAAAATCATTTCAGAAATTTCTGTCTTTCTAACAAAGTCTTTAAATTCAAGAAAACTTTCAATTATTTCCCATTCACCTGTTCCCTGAACTTTATCTTTGTGTACATATCTCACCTATAATACATTTTGCTCAGTATGGGAAATGTCTGGAGTTGCATCACATATAACCGAGTAATAGATTGCATCTTCTCTTTCATAAAGTATTGTTTTCAAAACCCTTTGACCACAGATTCTCATCAACTCGTTTTGGTTCTCAGGGCTGAGGTAATGAGTCAGTCGTGCTCCTTTCTTTTTGTCCCTGACTTTCTGTCAGTGTGCACGTAATAGCGGGTCATAATTTGACACCTAGGTAATGTCCATAATGCACATAATCAAGATTGAGTGATTTCCCCCGGAATAGCAGATTCCTTGATGCTAAGTACAGTGTCACATCCAAAATCCTGTGTTTTTATCAATTTCTGACTGGATTTGTTTCTGCAGCTGACTGTCTATACCTGTTGCTGTTGTTAAGGTATGCTGCAGGTTTTTCCATTTCCAGTAACAGTTCTTATGAGACCACCATCCTCATGCTCTGGTAGTTTGTCATACATTCTCCGCCATTTCACTGATGATATCTTATAGCCATCATTACTATTCAGAGAACTGGGTGATGATTAACTTTGCTCATGAGAAAAAATTACACATGGAATGCATAATAATGCCTCTACACTTTATAAATATTATGAATTATATATATATATTATAAATAAGCCAGTCTCTCTGCACCTTTTCTCTTCTGCTTGCTGACTTACTGTACTGTATATAGTTGGGGAATGGCTTGCCTTCTGAGTCTGGGGGCATGACTTTATACAGTTCTGTCTCCTCACCGCACCTGTTGGCTAGTCTGGGAACAATAGCTTCTCTTTCATGGTCTTGTACTTCCTCTGGCCACAGTGCTGGATCATCTAAAACCTCATCTTCCTCACTTTGAATCTGTCCATACTCTTCTTTCCCTTATATCTTGCTTGTTCAATCTCTTCTGTCACTCCTTCACTGGCACTGCTGCTACTCTATAACTCCTCTTCCTCCTCCCTGCTATCCTCTGCATCAGTCTGTCTGACAGCTTTCTGCTGAGATTCTGCCTACCTGGGGCTCTATGGGCACTGGGAAGTGAGTAAACAAAGGGAACTTTACGTTTAATGCTCCTACAAAGGGTACCATAAGAAAAATTTACTGCTGAAAGAAAAAAACTTTTTGATAGTATACATATCCAGTAGAATACATGTTTAAGGGTGTCTAAGTTGGTTACTACAAGTGAAGTAGTTACAAGTTTAAGGCTTAAAAGATGAAAAATAAAGTTTGAGAAAAAATGGGGAAAAGCAGGGCTGAACCAGCCTAGGAGAATGAGTGCACATTGAACATGCATGCTGAAAGAATCTGATTGAAAAGATAATTTGTTAAAAGTTTGGCCAAAGTGAAAATTTAAAAGTCTGGCCAAAGTGAAAATCTTGATGAAATTAGAAAAGTATAAATTAGTCGACGTTAAAGTATAAAGTTAAGCGCTGTAGAAGTTTTTGGAGAATCAGATGTGCTGCTGGACAGACATGTATTTTTCCTTTTGGGGTGTGAGTGTTCCTGTGTGTGTGTGTGTGTGAGTGTGCCGCAGCTAAAGAGGTGTGAAGAGATTTGTGTATTGTTCGTGTATATGTATAAATGATATATAGAATACATGTGTTATTAAATAGGTATACATATGTTGTGAGCAGTTGAATAATACATAAAGAGAAACATTTCTTGCCCCTTTAGTGATAAATATATATGAGCCTTTTTCTTTCAAGGACGTTTTATACATTTGATGAAGGATATGAACCTTCACAAGACTTTATATATTTGGTAACAAAATGAGCCTTCTTGAGAGAAGGACTAGAATCACCAGAAACAGTCTGCCTACACATGCATGTACACATTCAGAAAAGAAAAGAAAATCACCTGCTCTGAATTATGGGGAGGATTTGTTGATTGTTTGGTTGGTGTGTGAGTTTTTTCTCTTTGTGCTTGGAGTGTGTGTGACAGTGCTTGCTGTGAGTCCTGTTGGTTAAAGGAGCAGAAAGCCTTGGTGAAATAGAAGGAAAAGCTGGGTATTTGATGCAAGAGAAGAGGTTTTGTGTTTCGGCTGCTGAGTGAAAGGAAGAGCTTTGATTTATGACTGTGCGTAACTGCATTGGGCCCGGCTGTTCCGACGGGGAGCTAAAACAGGACGTACGCCCGCTGACGACAAGAGCAAACTGGAAGTTGTGTCTAAATTTAAGAGGTGGAGCAAGGGGTGGTGGTTCATACAGAGTGGAACTTCGTCGACTCCCCCTGACAAGTGGGGTGGAGAAGAAGCCCCCTCCTCTCTCTCTCTTTTCTTAGTATGATAGAAGGAAATAAATAAATAAATGAATATTAAAATGAAATAAAATAAAATATATAAAAATAAAATAAAATTAAATAGGAAAATAGAATAAAAATAATTAATTAGAGGTGAAATTTGACTAATGTACTCTTTAGATTTAAATGTGTCATACGAATAAAAGTTAACATTGCTTTATTTCAAATGCGCGAGAAATAAAAAAGCTGATAATGTATGTCTCATTGGATTGTATTATAGTATGTATAAGAATTTATCGTGGTCTTAAGACACTGAACTCTTGTGTTGTTCTTTTTGTTTTTTCTTTCTTCCTCTCTTTTACTTTGCTGAGTGAGAGCTGGGGGAAAGACAGAGAAGATGGAATGTGTCTGAATTGGATTATCCAAGGGGCAGATGACAAGACATCTGGCAGTTTTTCACAGACACCGGGAGCTTGCGGATGACAACGCATAGAAATTCTGAATCCCGTGAATCAGGCCAGTGCGGTTTATCCATAATCTCTTTTCAATAGACACCTGCATTGACCTATGTGTGTGTACATCTAGTTATAACCTACATGATTGCTTGTTTTCACATATAGGCTTACAGTAGGTCTTTTTCTTATATTGCGTTTGCAATTAGTTAGTAAGAGACTTGTCAATGGACTGACTAATCAAGGCATTCGCCTAATTAATGGTGTATTATTGATTTGATTGATCACATAGGGAAAAGCTGATTTGATTTAAATACGGTTGAGTGCTGTGAATATTGGTTTCATTATCTGAGTATGGTTTACCTTGATTGAGGCTGTTTTGAGAGTGAACATTGATGGACATTTTGATAATTTTAGATAAATGAGTATGTTCAGATGTATCAGATCATGAACAAGTGAAACTGCTTTCATAAATGGGAAGCTATTGGTCTCCTTTGGGGTTGGTAAATTCAGTTGTTTTTGGTCGAGTGTGATTACACGGTGCTTTATAAATAATTTTTAAATAAATCAATTTGATTTACGATAAAAGAAATGGATACAAAAATTACAAAAGTAATCATTCCTATTGTTGTAGTGCGAAAGAATAATCCTCTTATTAAAGATATTGTCATATCAGGAAAAATGGAGCAAGTGGTGGCCTGACATTGAACAACCATGGCTAGTTGAAGGAACTCTTAACCCGGATGTGATTAAACCAATGCAGGTGCTTGTGTCTACATATAAAGTAAATCAAAAGAAAGGAAAAAGAGGAAAGAGACGCACGAAGAAAAGACAAACAGAACTTGGCATTCTACAGCTGTTCGTAAAGGAGGGACAGACATGGTTCGAAGCTGCAAAAGAAAAAAGAGAACAAAGTAGACAAGAAATAAAGAAAAATGAAAAGGAAGCAGAAAAATTGATGGAGAAGATTACCGCACCCTTCTCACATACAGCATCTATAAAGAAGCCCCCGCCTTATGAGAACGAGATGAAGTTCACAGATGTTTATCCCCAGCTCCCAGTGATGACAACGGAGGGCAACTATCTCTTCAAAGATGAGGATGAGTAAATAATACAGATGGACAAGGCTACAACAACCATAAAGATGTTTCCGAGCTCCAACAGAACCAAGAGAAGGAACCGTTTGGGAAGCAGACAACAAGTCAGAAGCCTGGAAATAGTAGAAGAGAGTGTGAGTGACTCGGACAAAGTTATTGGAGGATACGACCAAGCAGACAAACGGATGTTGGCTAAAGCGGAGGAAAAAGGAGCATGACCAGAAGGAACAGGACCAGGAGACTCTCAGAAAACTCAACCAAATACGGTTGGTGGATGAGAAGAATGAGGAGAGGAAGGCAAAAGGGAAGGTTTATAGATGCGCAGAACAGAAGGAATTGTAGGTAGATAGTGCCCTCCGGCGTCCCCCTAACGGGAGCAGCCGAAAGAAGAGGATTCTTGGTGGTGGAATGAGGAATTAATGAGCAGCTATTAAGATAAACACTGATGATTATCTTGATAGAGAGCGTGACATTGAGAAAAGTGTGCCATATATGACTTTAATGGTGACTGAAGGATTTGAGCAGAAGCATATAGGAGAAAGGATGGAAGAAGCTGCAGTATTGTCAAGAAAAAGTAGCTTATTGGGGTCAAACAATAACCCATGGACACAGAAGCATCATGCTCAGATAAGGAAATTGCTGCATGCGATGATGAAGCCAAAGGAAATAGCTGTAGCTAAGTGTGCAGCACACAAAATGGACACGTCAAGGGTTACTCAAGGTAACAAAGCGGCTAATGAGGCTGCAAACGCAGTTACAGGAGCAAACAAAGCAGGCAAAGTTCTTCTTGTCACCCATGAAGTGGACTTAGAAGATAAAATCATGCTCAGAGATGTGATCTCGATGCAAGAAGGGGCGTCAGCCATAGATAAACAATTATGGTTGGACCGAGGGGCCACACAAGAGCCTACTGGTCTGTGGAGAAATCATGAAGGACTGATGGTAGGACCCCCCGACCTACTAGGTCTGATGATTCAGGAAGCACATGGGTTAGCCCATGTTGCAGGGGGGAGGTAAGAAGAAAAATCACAAAAGAGTATTGTTTTTCGGCACTGTACTTGCTTGAGCAAATGTAGTATGTCATAGGCAGATGTACAATCGCTCTTAAAAACAAGGTTCGGAGGGGTGTGAAGGGTCCACCCGGTCACATTCCAACTCCGACAGGTCCTAGCATGAGTTGGTTGTGGATTTTGTTGACATGATACGACCAGTAGGAGGTAAAAGATACATGTTTGTCGACGTGGATAGATTTTCACGGGGGACTGAAGCATGTCCAACCAAGCGTAAAGATGCTCAGTCAGTTGCCAAGTTCTTGTGCCGTGAGGTCATAAGCAGGTGGGGACTTCCAGATCGCAAATGCTCAGATAATGGGAAAGAGTTTGTGGATAAAACAGTAAAATTAATTCTGCAAAAATTGGAAATTAAACTACATCTAGAAGCTGTTTATTGTCCGCAAAGCCAAGGTGTTTGTGAAAAATTGACTGGTGTGCTGAAAAATCGCATTGTTAAAATCTGTCAGCATACAGGTCTGAATTGGGTAGAGGTATGTAGTGAGGAGCTTACACTAGTAGAGAAATATCCATTCTAAATATCTGATTCCGTCATAGACTCAATGCTATTTTTGACTGAGAAAATGCATGGACAAAGGGGGGAAAAGGAAAATGTTAATCATATATTGGAATAATGTTGAATTATAATGCGAAAGTGAAATTATTGTACTGTATTTGATGTGTGTGCAAGATACTGGCTGGTGAATTTTTCTTTCAGGACTGGTCAGAGGGTGGCTGTGTCCAGAGATCCTAACAGCCTAATGGACTCGAACACTCAAACATGGACATTCAAAAATGAAGGATGAAAATGGACGGCGGACCCTGAATGAGGACATCATGATCAGGAGTGTCAAGTGAAATAGCATTGAAGATTGAGGGTGTTAAAAAGCAACAGTTCAATACATACATATGTGCTATGCAGGTTTTTATAATATTGGAGTTTGTTTATTACAATGTAACCTGTATTATGGATAGGGGGGATGGTAGCTCAGGCGGTAGAGCTGGTGGTCTAGTGATCCAAAGGTTGCTGGTTCGGTCCCAGGCTCCTCCTGCTAGCATGCTGTAGTGTCCTTGAGCAAGACACTTAACCCCTAATTGCTCCTGATGGCTGCATCCGTCAGTGTTTGAACAATTGTAAGTTGCTTTGGATAAAAGCGATCTGCTAAATGTAATGTAATGGATGAAAAGTCTGTACTCTACAGTAGATATTTTTCGCAAGACATTAGTTTGATTTAGTATTGTTTTCTTTGAAGTTTTCTGTAACAGGGTGAAATGAATATATTGGGACCTCGGGTGTTTTCTTTTTTTGTGGGGTTTTGAGGGACATTGATGATAGGCAGGGAAAGGTTCACTGGAAGGTCCGATGGGTCGACCAGCCTGACTTTGGACAAAATTTTTGATTTATTTCTGAGGTTCTGAATATATGCATTTATATGTAACATCCTGTACAGTTTTCTAAACGCTTCCTCTTTGTGGTTGATTTGGGGTTGGTAAATTGATTTGGAGTGCAATAGGTGGTTGCCTGGGGCAGAGGAACCGTGAGAGAATTTTGCCGTCTTGATTGTTGTTGAAAGAACTAAGAAAGGAAGCTGCCAGATGGGTTTTTCGCTCTCACACTTTACAAATTTATTGTATTGCCACAATTAAGCATGTTCAGAAGGGAATATTATAATCATTTTGTTTGTTTGTATGTGATTTCTATTAAGCCAATTAACGTCATAAGTTCAATGACTCTTCTCTCTATCGAGACACTGTGTAGTCTCGAAGGGGGGAAATATGAAGTGTCTTGGAATGTGTGGCCTCCCAAGACAGCCCCATCATATAAGATAATTACTTAGAGATGGTGCCAGGGGTCCCGAGAGAGAGAGCACATCACCAGGGGTCCCGGTGATAAGGGAGGTGAAATGTGACCTGTGACCTATGTAGGGGAACCAAATGGTCAACTTTGTCTTTGGGCAAGCATAAAAGACTCGCCTGAGTTTCATTCAGCAGAGAATCCATCCAGCTCGGTATTCTCCTGGACGTCCTAGGCAAGTCTGGTCTGATGCTGTTCTTTTGTAATAAACCTATTAATTTACTCAAGTCAGCGTCAGTGGTCACTCCTTCTTCATCAACACATCAAATTCATCAAGAAACTACATTACACACAATAAGCTATAAAATATTAAAATGTGTGTAACCAACATGAGGTGCTCACGCAGGCGGCAGCAAGGGGCCACATCACAATCACGATTCTGGGTTCTATAATTATATAGTAGAATGAATTGTCTGTGTTGTATTAAATATAAATTTAAATCCTACACATTTAAAATTAAACTTACCTTCACTTACCTCCAGTACTTGAACTGCGCTGTCACAAAGACATTGTGGTTGAAGTTTCATCCAAATCGATACACATACAGAGCAGATATTAACGAAAAACCGACCAAATTTTGAACAATTTTAAGATGGACAAGCAAGTATGTCTGACGCCGAAATATGTCCAACCCAGCTAAAACTATCTGGAACACATACTTCGGCATAAGCTAGAAACACATTTGAGGTGTAATCTAAACTGCTATGTAACAAGGATCTTGTGGTTTAAATTTAATCCAAATCAATCCACATACAGTACAGATATTAGTGAAAAACCAAACAACTTTGACCCAAAATATTTAGTTGGTCTTGGCATAGTGGTTAGGCCTTTCTCAATCTGCATTCTTGTCTGTACTTGTGTTCTTGTGGACTTGTGAAACGTCATCAGTCGCAGCCCAAGTACTGTTCCAATTCAAAGTACGCATCAAGCCAAGTCCAGTCCAAATGCCCGGATGTGGACTTGCTCCGCCCATTTTATGGAGGATGCATCGGTGGTGACTTGTGTGGACTTGAGACAGCCAAGTATCCCAGAATGCATTTTGCACCAAGCGGTGGTAATGGTAATGGTACCCGGGAGTCTGTGCTCCTGAGTCGAACTTGCCAAGTCTGAACTACCAAGTCCGCAAGTCCGGGCTTTCCGTACTTGGTATTGAGAAACTACTGTTATCTCTCGTGAATGCTGCTACATGCCGGAGCAACTGCCAGCTTTTTTTGTTTTTTATTTCTCCTCAAGGAAAATGGACCAAACTGTGCGCATTATGGCGGTTGTGAAAACTGGATGTTTAGGTAGAGATGCCTGATCTGATATGGTTATATGTTTTTATTTTCATCACATACTGTCATTCAACATTTTTGTCTAACAAAAAAATCATTTTCTAAACATTTAGGAGCCCCATGATTTTCCCTAGAGCAGTCGTGGGACAATACTCTACGTGTGGCCTTTGAGTGGGTTATTAAAATCGACGGCGAATTGGTGCTCCCAGACGCTACACTCACCCACCCGTATTTTTCTGATTAGGGACAGGTTTTATTGAGTGAGCCGTGACACTAAGTCAGGCGAGGAAATTACCCGCTTCCATTGGCCGGGCATTTTGGCAGATGTGCATAAATGGTGCGCCACGTGTCCTGAGTGCCAATAGTCAATCCTCCGGCTACTCCTACCATGCTGGTGAGGCCCCTCCCCTTGTCGAGGTGCCGTTGGAAAGACGGTATGGACCTCATCGGGGCATTAGACCCAGCGCCCGCAGGTTTTGTTTTGGCCCTAGTGGACTATGCAACCCGGTACGCCGAGGCGGTGCCATTGTGCAATACTATGATGCGATGCAGTTTGCAAATGTGACGCAGGCACTGTTTCAGGTCATCTACCGATCGCCGGGTCAATTTTCCGAAGGAAATCCTGACCGACCAGGGCACTTATTTTATGTCACGTAGACCTCGGGAACTTTATGAGCTATTGGGTGTCCGCTCAATTCAGACCAGCGTGTACCACCCACAGACAGATGGCCTTGGTGGAGCTGTCCAATAAGACGCGGAAGAACATGGTTCGTAAGTTCGTGCACGACGACAGCCGTAATGGGGTCAAATGGGGTTGGACCCTCTGTTGTTTGCGTTGTGGGAGGTTCCTCAGGCCTCCACAGGATTTTCTCCCATTGAACTCCTCTTCAGCATAATAACCCGGGAAAACTTGGAGGAAGGGCGAGCACCAGTAAAAATGAAATTTGGTATGTTATGGACCTGCGAGCAAAGATACACATGCTAGGGTGCTTGTGATGGGAGAATTAGCTCCAGGCTCAGGAACATCAGCACCGGCTATACAACAGAGGGACTCAGCTCAGACAACTTTCACAAAGTGTTGCTCCCTATATCAAGCTTTAAATTACTCGCAAAGTGGCAAGGGCCCTTCGTGGTCACACAACTGGTTTGGGAGGTCGATTATGAGGTTGTGCGGTCGGACAGGGGCGGGGCAACTCAGATTTATCACCTTAACCTCTAAAGAATTGGAAATGGAGGTGTCTGTGTCTTTGGCCGGTGATCGAGGGGGATGAGTTTAGGACGGAAGTTCCAAAGACAACCGATCCCACCCCGGCCAATTCTAGTAACCATCTCTCGCCTGACCAGAGCACGGACGTGGCCATGTAACATCAGTTTTCTGATCTCTTCTCCCCTCTGCCAGGCTGCACGTCCCTCATACACCACCAGCCAGAAGCTCTCCAAGCGGGAGTCCAGGTACAGCACCGTGGAGACTGGCCATCAAGTGGGCAGTCGCGTCCTCCCATACTACCTCCTGGGGTGCAGCTGTACTGGTTCCGCCTAATCAGCTGCTTTAGCACTGATTGGTCGGACCCGGCTGGAAAAGCTTTCTTATGTGTTGTTTTGTTTTGTGGGCATCGCGTCGTGCAAGTCGCGGGTACGCCGGCCAAACTGCGACAGAGGAGAAACCTGGAACTGATTATTCCCTTTATTTTATGTTTCTATTTTAGCCAGCGAGCCTTTTTGTTAGGCACACCACTGTCAGAAAGACTCTGTCTCCCTCCATAAACCCATACCTGTGGGTAGAGAAACCCATAGTGTGATTTGAGAATTTAGGACTAAAGAGTCTACCTCGATAGTTGACCATTAGACTGCAACACACACAAACACTAGTAGAGACAAAATGACCAGACGGTCATCATCAAATAAACAAAATGAATTTAGTAGAGGAATAAAACACAGCCAACATCCTTGCAAAGCAATAAAATAAATTAAGTATTTGTATGAAGTATTGTATTTATATACTTTGACAGACTAACTGTCCTGACTTCACAATGCATATTGCTATAATTTTCAGAAAATTTCAGCAACAGCGATTAAGAATAATGTTTGTCCTGTCAACCCTGGCAGATGAAAAGACAAACATCATTGAAGCACATCTGGTTGGCAACAGGTGCACGTGTGCAAGTAAGCTGTCAGCTCACGACATATTCACACGAGGGAAAACAACGTCAGCAGCAAGAGCAAGGTCTTCTGTCCTGGCACGGCAAGATGGAAGACAGCAAGGCGAAGCCCCTCACGCCCCAGACCAGAGGGTTGTCCTGGGACATCTTCATCCAGGTGCTGCTACTGTCCCTTGTGGCCGGGCTTGCCATGGTCACTGATGTGTCACTGCTCACTGATTGTGGTTTCTTGTATAAAAAACAAATGTGGGAGGGAGACGTCTACTGAGATTAGTAGACTAAATCTGTGCAATACTATCCTCAACTAGGAACTATACTGAGGTTTAGAAGCAAGATAATCTCCTGGTCCTATTCTGTCCCTGCTCTGCTGTGACTGAACTTTGCTAGGGTTGTTTTGGAGGTCACGGCGTGCCAGTTGACCAGAAAGAGTGACCTTGCCACACGAGAGCAAACAAGTCCAGGTCAAAAATAAAAAAAAACACCAACCCCCTGTGGTACAGTAGATACTCGCTATTTGGTAAAGGGTGTATGTTTGTGGATTTATTATTGGTCTCACTGTTGCATCCACTCATGGCAGGTGCGGGTATGTAAAAAAAATGTAAAGGATATGGCTGGGACTGATCACAAGAGATTCTATTTAAAATGAATAACTGCTGCTTTCAGGAGTGTGCTCTTAACAAACATGGTTTTGTTGAGAATAAATTTGTCTAGTACTCGAAAATCCTATCTAATGTTCCTTGGTGTAGTGTTTTTCAACCACTGGTGTACGTGAAAAATATTTTTAATTCCATTCAGATTGAAATGATAATATGTTGCAAGATAAAACTTGCTGTCGGAAGTCTGTACTAATTCGTCAATTCCAGCCACAATACCAGCGCTGTGTTGATCAAAACGAGCCCAAGTTTGACACTGAAAGTGAGAACTATTAGTAGGCAATATTAATAAATGCATAGTTATACAAGTTTGTGACATACTTGGTGGTTAACAGAGTAGTGGTGTGCTGGATTATTGCTGGGATTATTTCATTATAAAAATTGTGCCATGAAACATTGCAAGCAAACACTGCTTTGGTGTATACTGGGCATAAGGTCAATTCTAATATTAATAGTGCTTTTAAAATGTATATTTTACCACTAAAAATCCACAACATGGGCCCAGGGCCCATCAATAACACTTTCCCCAGTTACCTTGGGCAACCTGATATCGGCCATTCTCAACCATCTTGTGCAGTTTGGTTGCCCCGTTGTCATCTACTTTTCATATGTTTAAAAAAATGAATAAGCAGGGTATACCTCCATAAGATTAGAAACATCCAGCAAAGACAATAAGTTATCCTGGCACATTGATTTACAATAATGGTGAAACAAGTGAGAATATTAAAATATGGAATATACTGTAATTACATATGATAATTATCACCAAAACCATTTGTTCTAGTCTTGGCAGCCAACAGATGACAGATGTGTGCCAACTTGGCAACCACTTCTAGTGTTAGAGATAAAGACTCTAGAGGCAGACCAAAAAATTTGTTGATAATGTGACAAAATTGTGACGGAAATTGGATCATCCAAGGGGCGAAATTTTAAAACCAAAGGCTTTAGTCTTTTCTCTATTTTCTCAAATTTCACTTCAATCAATCAGTCAATTGAGCATTCTTGAATGGAGTCTGGAGCTGGAGCTGTCACAATGTGTTTCAACAAATAACTCAATGGTAATTTGATGATATTTTAGGGATGACAATTGTTGTGGCTATTAAGACCGAGCAGATAGAGGCATTGATTGGAACAGCTAGAGCAGTCAATTGCATTTTGTTTACTGTCATGCATCCTGAAAGACAAATTGTAGCTATATTGTGACCACCAGACAATTTCTAGTCTCATATCACACCCTAGTCTAGACTGAGGCATAAAGGTCATTCCTACTTAATCCCACTTCGACTTGATTTGTTTTGTCTAATCATACATATAGGCAACAGAGCAGAAATGAATCCCTGATGACATGGGGGGATGGGGGTTTCTAGACAGGCTGTTCAGACACTAAAAATAGCCTTCTATTTAAGATCTGGACTGGCCGAGAAATTTAAAACTAATTTCATTTTTGATAACCCTGTGGAGCATTTCAAAAACTTTATACACGGCAGTTATATCAGGGATGTCCTTGGAGCTGTTCCTTTCCAGTTCAAATTGCAGCGAAGTGTCAGTGGGGGGAGCTAGCGAGAGTGGTAGAGGCACTATCTAGATCACGCCTCAGGGACATTTTTCAGCTGAGTCATCCGGTGTGTGTGTGTGTGTGTGTGTGTGTGTGTGTGTGTGTGTGTGTGTGTGTGTGTGTGTGTGTGTGTGTGTGCGCGTGCGTGTGTGTGTGTGCGTGCGTGTGTGTGTGTGTATCACAGATGCTGATATGCCGCATGTGTCATATGAACATTCCATAGAATGCCATGTAGAGAAAGGTATACATTTTTGTCACTGGTGGTCTTTCACAAATACTTCATCATAAGTCTGTTTGTCCAAGATAATTGAGTGACGTCTTCATATTAAGGGAAGTGAGAGAGGAGCCAAAGGAGTCAGATACTGTACATAGATCAACCACGAGAGGGAGACGCAACAAAGATGATAGATTGAAGGGGCAAATGCACTTCAGAGTCTGACGTTCGTGGCTGCCCTGCTTATTTGCATACACCAGAGGGGAGAGGAGAGAGAGAGGTACACCAGAGGGGAGAGGAACGAAAGAGAGGGAGAAACGGAGAGAGAGTGCATCCTTTCCAGCTGGCAACACAATGTGCTGGTGAGTGGTGACAGGTACGACAACCTGCTGCCTTTTGAGAGTACATCACACACCTCACGCCGAGAGGACGTCGCGGAAACCGGCAGGAAAAGTGTGGGACAGCAAAAACCAATACGACGAAAAAGAGATAGGGAGAGAGAGACCTGCTCTTGGATAGACTCCAGCCGGAAAACCCTATCCTCCTCTGTTTTTTTTTTCCATCTCTTTCCTGCACAGCGTGCTGCAACGACACGTCTGTAGGACCCCTCTTCAGGACCTCCCTTTGACGTCGCCCCAATCGTAAACATCATAACATCCTCTGGACCCCTTCCTTTGCGTTTGCCGCTCCTGACGCCCGTCTTGGAAATGAGGAAGGGGCTCCGGTGCGGCCAAGCCACCGTGGGCCACTGGCCGGCCGAGGAAGCAAGCGCGAGGGAGGACAAGGACGAGGTGGAGGGGGAGAGGAAACGGCAGCAGAAGAAGAGGAGAGCGGAGAAGAAGCTGGCGGCCTTCTGGATGTCTCTGTCCCACAGGACCCGTAGCCTCTTCCGGCATCGTGAGCACCCGGCCTTCCAACGCACTGCCTCCGCCGCCCGCCTCCTCAAGTGTGAGGCGTGAGGTGTGAGGTGTGAGGCGTGAGGCGTGAGGCGTGAGGCGTGAGGTATGAGGCGGGTGTGTGTGTCTGTGTGTGTGTGTGTGTTACATGGTTTGGGTGGTCCATAAGTGGCAAGTTGTCAGAAGAGAATGACCAGACCCTCTGTCAAGGGGAGGTGTGTGTGTGTATGAGCGTGTGAGTGTGTGTGTCCTTATGTCCTTCTAGAGGTCACAGACAGAAGGTTTCATTGCTCAGCCTGGCTTGTTGTTCTGCATTATTGCTTTTTTTGTCACCGTCTCTGGAAGCTACTGAAATAAAGCAACAGGTGAAGGGCTCAAGAAGAACTGTGAATACACCTCTCGTCTTTGCCCAAGCTGGACACCAAAGGGAAAATACTGAAATGGTTATTTTCTTGTGAAAGACCATTAACAGCTGTCATGTGTTCAAACTGTGAGCAGTGAATGGTGAAGACTACCCCCGCTTTAGGAACCGTCAAAGGCTTTTCTTGGCCTAAACCCAGCTTTCCCTCTGAATGGAAAATGATCACTCCCTCATTCCCCGATAGCTCAACTTTGTAACTAAAAAGATCATTTGGAATCTGGACATTTTGCTTGTGGTTGTGCTGCTGCCCCTTCACTCCACCTGCCTTGTTAGCCACCGTTATGATTTTTGTGGCCAGGCATAACAGGGGTGGAAAGAGGGAGAGGGAGACCGGACCATGGCGCTGACCCATCTGGAGCTGGAGCTTTGCTCCTGGGAGGAAGAAGCTGAGGGGCTTCACCTAGAAACTGTCCCACTCGGCCTGCGGCGTGCTGCAAGAGAGCGCGTGGCTCATCGCCGGCCAGGTTCTTCTGCCCTTCCTGCTGTCCGGCCTGGGCATGGGGGCAGCGGGGATGCTCATGGATGTAGTGCAAGTAGGTTTAAGGGTCAATGCTGAGTATCAAGAACTGGTTCCAAACTGCCTAATGGAATGGAATGGTACACATTGCACATAATTGGAAATTCTTTCCTCATGCTATTGCTATTTTGAGACTGAGTCAAGCTTGCCGACATGAACACTTTGGGCTTCAACCTTAAACACTTGTACACATGTATTCAACTGATTTGAAACATCCCATTGGCAGTCTGAAATGGTCACTTACCACCTTTCTCAAACCTGCGTCCACATTCAATGGCACGGTCCTGTTCCCATTTTAAAGCAGTTTAAGTCATTGTGAGTCAGTTGGAGAACTGTTAGGTCTCCAGCATGAACTTTAATGGAAATTGGAGGAGCAGGCAAAAATCGTAAACAAGCTAGTGATTGATAAACATACAATACAATATAATATTTAATTCCACAATATTTAATTCCACTGTGCTGTTACTGTGACATTTCTTGCAAAGGATGTGTGAAAGGGGTGGAGGTTGCCAGGCTGGTTGAGTTTCAGCATATTGTACTCCTTCCATACTGATTGAGGGTTCCAACTGTTAAATTGAAACCATGGTATATTACTCTTGGCTGCCAGGATAAGGTAGATGATAGATTTGGACTGGAGTCACAGAGACATTTAGATAAAGAACAGACAGTGGATTGGTGTCCACTGGAAAATAAATCAAATACAGGAAATGTATCTAACTGCTGGACAATTTTTTGTGTGAAAATCTAAAAACAAATTGAACTGTGGTAAAAAGCATTATGGACACAAGATCGAATTGACCAGCTGAAAGTTGTATTTGCCTTTGCCCTTTCAACCTAAGCAGTACATCAGAATTCCCAGAGACCAATGGCGTTTCAATATTTAGTTCAATATTAAATGTCTTGATATCGCCATATTTCCAGTACTTACCAGCCTCATTGTAAAATACAGATTATTCAAAAGCTTGCTAGGAACTTTGACATTGAGTAGTGCTTTGAGAAGTGGTTGTGGTGTATTCCAGCACTGGGAGGTGTTCCAGGAGATCACAGAGCTCTTCATCTTGGTACCGGCCCTGGTGGGGCTGAAAGGGAACCTCGAGATGACGTTGGCATCACGGTTTCGACAGCAGTGAGTGGAAGCAAAGGAACACGCACAAATTCAAATAGTACAGTAAAGCAATATACCGGCCATCTTATTAGGTACACCTTGCTAGTACTGGGTTTGACCCCCTTTGCCTTCAGAACTGCCTTAATTCTTCGTGGCATAGATTCAACAAGGTGTTGGAAACATTCCTCAGAGATTTTGGTCCATATTGACATGATAGCATCACGCAGTTGCTGCAGATTTGTCGGCTGCACGTCCATGATGCGAATCTCCCGTTCCACCACATCCCAAAGGTGCTCTATTGGATTGAGATCTGGTGACTGTGGAGGCCATTGGACTAGAGTGAACTCATTGTCATGTTCAAGAAACCAGTTTGAGATGATTTGAGCTTTGTGACATGGTGCATTATCCTGTTGGAAGTAGCAATCAGAAGATGGGTACACTGTGCTTATAATGGGATTGATATGGTCAGCAACAATACTAAGGTATGCTGTGGCGTTTAAACCATGCTCAAATAGTACTAAGGGGCCCAAAGTGTGCCAAGTAAATATCCCCCACACCATTACACCACCAGCCTGAACCCTTGATACAAGGCAGGATGGATCCATGCTTTCATGTTGATTATGCCAAATTCTGACCCTACCATCTAAATGTCACAGCTGAAATCGAGACTCATCAGACCAGGCAACATTTTTCTAATCTTGTCCATTTTTGGTCAGTCTGTGCGAATTGTAGCCTCAGTTTGCTGTTCTTAGCTGACAGAAGTGGCAGCTAAGAACAGTGGTCTTCTGCAGCTGTAACCCATTTGCTTCAAAGTTCCATGTGTTGTACATTCAGAGATGGTATTCTGCATACCTTGGTTGTAACGAGTGGTTATTTGAGTTACTGTTGCCTTTCTATTGTCTCGAACCAGTCTGCCCATTCTCCTCTGACCTCTGACATCAACAAGGCATTTTTGTCCACACAACTGCCGCTCATTGGATATTTTCTCTTTTTCTGACCATTCTCTGTAAACCCTAGAGATGGTTGTGCGTGAAAGTCCCAGTAGGTCAGCAGTTTCTGAAAAACTCAGACCAGCCCGTCTGGCACCAACAACCATGCCACGTTCAAAGTCACCTAAATCCCCTTTCTTCCCCATTCTGATGCTCGGTTTGAACTTCAGCAGGTCATCCTCACCATGTCTCCATGCCTAAATGCAATGAGTTGCTGCCATGTGATTGTCTGATTAGCTATTTGTGTTAACAAGCAATTGAACAGGCGTACCTAATAAAGTGGCCGGTGAGTGTATATATACTGTATATATACAGTATATTTTTTACCAGTATAGAACTACGGTATGACTGCTCCCCTGATCTCATCCACTTTGTGTTCTGTTGTGTGTTCGTGAAGGCCAACACGGGCCAGATGGACGAGCCTCAGCAGCTGTGGGGGATGGTATGCAACAACCTGGTTCTCATTCAGGTGACATTGGTCGACCACACTTCATTACACTACATTACATGCTCTGTCACACTCACTCTCTCTCGTGCGCTCCTATCACCTCCTGGATGATTCTGTTTCATAAAAAAAACTTTATTAGCACATTGGGACCATTTCCCATTGACAATGCATCCCACATTAAATCAACCAAGATACATGGCGGCCAGCATTACATGTATATTTGACATATTTTTATTTATTTAAAAGAGAAATTGATACGACATAGATAAGTAGGTTATAATTGTCGAGATGGGAAATGATTTCCAATCCATTTCAAATATGTTAAATCACTATTGAAGAGCCTGACCTATCGTCAGCGCGGCAGTAAAACACTTATTATAACCGCATACAAAAGTCAACAATAGTGTAAGTAAAATGTATATTACACACCCTTTTGTCATTTAAAAGCTTTTATTTTAAACTCTTTACTTTTCCTACATTCTGACCGTCCATCTGTCAGATAGATAGACAGACGGATAGATAGATAGATAAATACAGGGACGGACAGATGTGTTAGGCTCACTGACTCAGACCAGAGGTGAACCGAAGAGCACGATGCAGGGGAGCGGGTGAAAGTTCACAAAGCAGGGGTTTATTCCAACAAACAGGCCAGGGCCAGAAAAGCCAGGATATCCATCAGCCAGGGGAAACAAGTCAGGCAAGGAACGAGCAGGGAAGCAAAATCTGTAAGACAGGCAGAGGATCAAAAAACTTGGGAATCAACAAGGTAATAGAGAGGGCACTAGACGACACGCTGGAGAGCTCAGCCTAAGCAACGACAATCCGGTTCAGAACAGAGGAGGTAGAACAATACAAGTACTGAGTGACGAATGAGGAAATGAGCTGCAGGTAGGGAGAAGAGTGGGAGACCTAGGTGATATCATAGCAAAGGGGAGTGGCCGGATCTGAAATGACAGGAGAGTTAATGACAAGGCTAAAGGCAAAACTAGATTAACTTTAAATGAGTAGACAAAATAACATAATACTGGATCTCAGTGAGGATTCATGACAGGATGAGCTCTGTCCTCCATTCTCCATGCAGGTGCAGGCCACAGTGGTGGGCTTCCTGGCGGCAGTGGCTGCGGTGCTGCTGGCCGCTGACCAGGGGGGTGGTGGACGTGCTCCAGGCTTCTGTCCTCTGTGCCAGCAGTGTCACTGTCTTTTACTGCCGCACTTATGCTAGGTCAGACTCTTCAATATGTCATCAATATTAAAAAAAAAAGGTCTTTAAGAAAAAGGCTCAAAGACTAATGTGTTCGGCGGATAAAATACATTTTTAACAGCAATTTAGCTGTGGTGAGATGAAGCCATCACCATAAATGTCGGCGTCTCAGTGTACTGGATAGTTGAAGGCAGGAAGAGACGTTGACTGTGTGCTGTGTGTTCAGGGCTGGTGATGGTGGCGGTTTTTGTTGACTCCCGGAAAGTGGGCATCAATCCGGATAACGTGGCCACACTCATCGCCATCAGCCTTGGAGACCTCATCACACTGTCGTTGCTGGCAGGTGTCAGCAGATCCCTCGTCCATCACAGAGGTCAGAGATCGCACAAAGCAGCAAACGATTCTCCTTATGTCTTTGAATAATTGTGTGGGAGGGAGTCTGCTGAAAAGAATCAAATCAGTCAATCTATTTTAGCACTTTAACCCAATCCATATGGTGCTACTCTCCATGGCTATAACTATCACAATCTCCACTTCCACTGTAATTATTAAAGTAGTCCATAGCGTTATCCATAGCCATCCACAGCGTGGTCCATAGAATTGTCTGTGTTGGGTGAATTATAGAAGTCCCAGAATTCCATTTAAAACCGCAACTTCATTCATCTTAGGGTGCTGTTCTTCTTTTGTGAATGTTCATCCATATCAACACTTTACAGACCACAACTCACTACGCTGCTTTATCAAATTCACTGATAAAATAAACTAAACCTAGAAGTTAACTAGAAGGTAGGAAGGTCAATATACAATTAACCAAATTCAGAATTTGTCAACAACATGAACAATTAACAAAATAATCTTAAGGATTTCCACTTGGAACTTCCTTTACTAGTGTTTTATCTGTATTGAATGTATCTGTATTACAGTGTCATAGTGCCGATGGCATTGTTGCAGCAGGTTCTGTCCTGTCCTGTTAGTACCCCTGGGCCAGTCCTCAGTGCGTTACTGTCAGTATTACTGTGAAGAACTAGTACTAGAAGGCGTCGGAAGAGGGCAGCAAAATCCTTTGTTCATTCTTTCAACGCTCAGCCTAAAAAGCTTGACTTGGCACCATGTGGCTGTCCAGACATGTGCTACCTGCCCCCTGTGGTGTGTGTCTTCTTCCTGGCCTTCATCCCGGCATGGGTCGCCCTGGTCCACCGCTCCCCACCCATCAGGGAGGTGCTGCGGTCATCGTAGCCATGTCCATAAGCAGGTCCTGTCTGAAGAACACCTCAACATCGCGTCTCTTTGGCAAACTGAATTCACACAGAGAAAAGTGACTTTTCACAACTTGTCACTGACTTTATATAATTAAATATGTGTCCCGTATTTATTATTTTCCCCATATGGGCAGTATTGGTGGTCTAATTCTGGACAAGACTGTGAGTGATCCAAACTTTGAAGGAATGGCGGTTTTCACCCCTGTCATCAATGGTAAGTTTACAGATCTTCAAAAAAGATCAGTTTGAAGTTTTAGCTTCTTTCAAATGTTGGACTTCAGAAAGAATTGTGTTCTCTAGGTCGTCCTCAGACGAGCCTTCCATCGTTGTTTCATCCCGGTTCTCCATACATCTGGCCAGCTCGTTCGTGCTTTGTGCTTCCGCATCATCATTTGTGTTGGTATGTTGGAAAATGGTGGATGAGTAAAGTTTTGTCCATAATGTACTGTAAAAGGTTGTTATTAGGTCCAGTCATTGCAAATAGGAAATCTACAATAGTTCATCCATTTTCAATTTAGAAGCATACAGAATTAGTTTTGATGGGGAAATCACTGTAAAAGGTCACAAACTGAACCTGAAAATTGTATCTTCAAGTGCATTAACTGATGCGACACATATGAGATAATATCTTAAGAAAATTACGTGGAGCTGTGTTTCAAACAGCCTTTGTCTCTGAAAGATGGCATTTAGGCTTTATAATTTCAGAATCAGAAATCAGAAATACTTTTATAATCCCAGGGGGAAATTAATTTGCATTATTGTTTACTTATAAGAGACTTTGCAAGGCCTTACAGCAAGTCTTTAGAAAGATTTGTTTTGATTAGAAGCATATCCAAAAATAAGGTGCCTCCTAGTACCAAAATAAATCACTAGCATATCAGAGGCACTTTCAGACCAGCCCAGCGAATAGGGTTGCCATTTAGTTTAGTTTGCGGGCCCACAATGAAGCATCCAGAGCAGAGCGGGGGAATAACAATACGGGCTTGAGTTGAGCCTGTTTTGAATTTCAACGACGCAGCGGCCGCCTCCTGTTTCCGCAGCATCCCCGCCAGCCCTGCCGCTACCGAGCACTCCTGTATACATCACCGTCCCAGTACAGGAAGTGAATTTGCATTACTATTCAGCTTTCTCCTGCCTTGTCCGTGCGATCCATGCCAAGACCTTTTTCTGGAGTTTCTTTACCTGTTTGTTTTTGGTGTTTTTCTCTGGGTGGTAATTAGACCAGTTCAATGAGAGAGCACAGGATTACATAAATGAAAGAAGCACTAGATGCTTCAGTTCAAGACTTTAAACCATGGCACTGTGAGTTAAAGTTTACAGCTTGATGACTTCATATAGGAAACCTGACCTTTGTTTCTGGCCTTTTGGACCAATAGCAGAGCTCAATCCCTCTGCTTGGTTTTCCAGGCGTAGGGGGCAATCTGCTGACCATCCAAGACAGCAGGATCTCCACCTACCTCCACTACTGGAGTATTCCTGGGACCCTTCCATCCAAGACCGGCGCCAACTGGCCCGGCCCCTGTGCGACCTTCTGCACCGACGGTCAAACAATAATAAATACATAAGAAAGGACATTACAAACCAAAAGCAAGAGACTGAATTATGTTGATATAAGGCGGATAAAATTGTACGTTCTTCTGAAGGAATTGAGACAACTGAACCAACTCTGTGCCTCAGAGGTTAACAAAACAGTGTACACATTAATATCCGCTTTCATTTCTCATTTTGAGTGTTTTAATTTTTAGGAGTGAACTCCAAATCATCCAGAGTCTTTCTGGCCCTGGTTGTACCTGGTCACCTGCTCTTCCTCTACACCGTCCACCAACTTCAGGGCGAGCACGCGGCCATGACACCAGCCTTTGTCCTCTGTTATCTGGTTGCGGCTCTCCTCCGGGTCAGACACCTGTTGTGTTATAGGATAGCTGTGTGGACACTGTGTCCTCCTTAAATACGGAAGCCAAAAGTAATTTTCTGTTAACGAGAGAACACGTTAAATGATGTGTAACTTGTGGAGCTAGTTGTGTCAGACAACTCGACGGCGCCACATGTTTCCACGTCCTTATTGGCTGACCCAGTTAAGCAGCCAATTCCTCCTGCTTTGCTGCCTGTTTTGCTGCCTGCTTGCATGCTGCGCTTCCTCCACCTCCCCTGCTTCCACTTGTCGTGCTCTACTCTTCTATCCTTTGGGGGGGGATTTAAGCTCATCACTCCTATATTTCTAGCTCACTCAGTATGCCTCTGTTTGCTGTACACCTCACTGGGAGTGATGAGCACTAGAGCCCATACACGAAACTCAAACGATGCCAAATAAATAAGGATAATTTTAAAGTAAATCTAAAAGTTGTCTGTCAGAACTGTCCTTATCGGGCTTCAGTGCCTGCCAGTGTCATTAGGGGGTCATAGCAATGTAATTGAGGAAACATCTTCGGAAGCACTTTGATCAGGAACATCATTTCAGATAAAAGTTACTCAACAAGTACTGATCAGATATCAGATTATGCATTGGTGTAATTAAACCGGAGGTATGAACATGATTCTTCTTTTGGTCCTGAGGGAACATAGGGTGGACTCAGTCTATAGAGCGTTTTACCTTGATAATTAGCTGTTGATTTTACACATTGACCAGAACAATGAAAAATGCTTTTACATTTAACAAATATTTGCAGTTAGAGGGTCATTTTTTATCAAAAACACAAAAATCTGATCAATGTTTTTCTTTTTTTGGAAACTGTCTGAAATAACTATGTTGAGGGAAGCGATCATGGGTGCACAAATGCATCCAGTCGGTTGTAAACGTGCTTGTAAAAGGGCGCTTGTTTTCCAAAAATGTGTAACTGTGGCACACTTGTTTCGTTGACGTCCAGCTGGCGCTTCTGCTCGTTTTGGCTGACCTGATGGTGCAGGGGATGTGGCGGAGGAGACTGGATCCAGGACAACTTCTCCATTCCCTACCTGACAGCTCTAGGTGACCTGCTGGGAACAGGCCTCTTGGCTCTGTGCTTCAGAATGGTTCTACTGACCAGTTCGAACGGGACCGTAGACTCATGGTGTATTGACTTTGATTGCTTCCCACGAACAGTTTTAGACAAAAACCTGATGAAGACTTAATTGTAAGGCCACTTTCATAGATGAAAACAAACTTTAGTGAGCTATATCAACCAGGAAGTGGCAAAATGTTTTGTGTCTTTTTTGTTTGAAGAGTACCCTACACATGCTCCTGGAATGACACAACTGGGTGAGAAAACCAACACAAAAGTATTTGGGATTAAAAAATAAAATAGTGGAATGTGCATAGCAAATGTTGAACATGTATGGTAAAATTTCACTTTAATGTACACTTTTATCAATACCAAGCCCGAGAGGTTCTTGAAAAACATCGCTTGGCCTCTGTAATGAAAAAGAGCACCACGTGTACAGTACAACCTCACCGCCAAGACATCCGTAAACATTTTTAATTGTTTAGTGTAGATGCAAGACGATTGTACTTAAGCAATAATGAAGGAAATACAGGTAGTTATTCAGAGTTTAGCTTTCCCGGATCGAAACCTTATACACGACCGAATTGATTTTATGTAGATTTGTGCCTTTAAGCCATAATCACAGGTGAGTACAGGATATACACCAATCAGCCACAACATTAAAACCACAGGTTTTTAAGACAGGTGAATAACATTGATCATCTCATTCCAATGGCACATGTCAAGAGGTAGGATGTATTAGGCAGCAATTGAACAGTTAGTTCTTGAAGTTGATGTGTTGGAAGCAGGAAAATGGGCAAGTGTGAGGATCTGAGTGACTTTTACAAGGGCCAAATTGTGATGGCTAGATGACTGGGTTAGAGCATCTCTAAAACAGCAGGTCTTGTGAGGTATTCCTGGTATGCAGTGGTTAGTACCTACCAAGGTGGTCCAAAGTATGATAACCAGTGAACTGGTGACAGGGTCATGGGTGCCAACGGGCTCACTGATGTGAGTGGGGAGTGAAATCTAGCCCGTCTGGTCGGATTACACAGAAGTGCTACTGTAGCACAAATTGCTGAAAAAGTTAATGCTGCTATGATAGAAAGGTGTCAGAACACAGCGAATCGAAGCTTGCTGCATATGGGGCTGTGTAGCCCCTGTCCACTGCCGAAAGCGACTATCATGGGCACGTGAGCGTCAGAACTGGATCATGGAGAAATGGATTCATCATGTGGATGGCCAGGGTTAGGGTCCGATCCAATCCAGCATCTGTGGGATGTGCTGGAACAACAAGCCTGATCCATGGGGGCTTCACCTCGTCATTTTTGGGACTTAAAGGATCTGCTGCTAATGTCTTGGTGTCAGATACCACAGGACACCTTCAGAGGTCTTGTGGAGTCCATGCCTCAACGGGTCAGAGCTGTTTTGGAAGCACGAGGGGGACTGACACAATATTAGTGGTGGTTTTAATGTTATGGCTGCTCGGTGTATATGAATGCTGTCGGAGATTCCGTATTATTAAAACCGCATTAAATATTAACTGTACTGCGTTTATCGGTGATTAAAAGTGTATATTTCATTGTGCCATTTTTGTGTATAGAAATATTTAGTAGACATCTCTCTGTAAAGCAATGTATGTATAACATTTCACTTGACCGATATGCACTTTTAAGGTAGAAATGCTTGGCTGTAAACAGTCTATATTTAGGAAATTATTTAACAACCTAGCATTACGTGAATTGTATTTTCAATGCTATTTCACATGATTGAATTTGTAGGCATGTGACAGTCTTTGGCAGAACCTCTCAGTAACAAAATATATTCTCATGTTTTCTTGTTAAAATAAAATGTTCAACATACTATATGCAGAGCAGTGTCATAGTTTCAGTTAGCATGGACTGACAGGTGAAAGCAAGCTCTATACTTATAACACAATTTCTGCTAATAGTTTAAAATGGTTTCTGATCAGAAAAGCTGCCATCATAAACTAAAAAACGACATTGATACGCAAAGATCAACTGCTTGATTGTGTTTATTTAAACAACTAAGAAAAACCATAGGCCTTGTTTTGGTTTGACTTGTTTGAAACATCACAATAAATTAAGTCAATGCCATAGTTGCACCTTCTTCCAATATTACAAAGTTTAAATAGTCACAGTTCCATGAGAGTTTGTCACTATTCAGTCTTGAGTTAGGCCAACAATCAAAGGCACATAAGTGTATGGAGACATTAATTTCTCAAGTGTGATGAGATGTGTGAAGCTACTACTCACTTATTACTTAACATCTTGATATAGATACATTTGTGGTGCAAAATTGTACCTTTGAAAACAGCAGACATCAACTATCAAAACAGATGGCAACATTCCAGCATTTTGTTTCAACAGAATTCACTGATGCTGCACAATGTGTCAAACATACAAACAATGTGAACTTTTACAGTAAAAAAATTATTTGCCTACTTTAGGCATAAACCTTCTCGCTATAAATTTTCTTCACGCAGAACCACTTTTCCGGAGAAAAGCTCTTAAGCTTAAAAGTGTCTTTTGCAAAGAATGGAATCCCCCGTTTCGTCCTCTCTCTATAATAAGAAATAATGACTGTTTTCAGGATCAGTTTTCCGGACAAGTTCAAGTTTGACAAGGAACTAAAGCAGAGCCCATGTACGAGTTGGCGTCCCCCATCTCATCTGAACTTGAGGTAGTCCGGTGTGGAGTAGTTGAACAGCAGGAAGTCCATTCGGTACAGGTTGTAAAGCTTCTTCTGGTAGAAGGAGCTGATGTTGCTGAAGAACTGGGCCGCCATATCTCCCGTGGTCCTGGTGCTCTTGGAAGATGCTGGGAAGGCCACCTGGCCGTCCACGCCAGCCAGCTGCAGCACGTAACGTGAGTCCTGCTCCAGCGTCTCGTACTTTCCCACCACGTCGTAGTGGATAAGGCAAGGGTGGCACAGCGAGTGCACGCGCTCCCAGTGCTCGTTGAAGGGCTCCTCGCGCTGCGTGGCTGGGTCCACCAAGTAGTACACAAACTCCTCGAAGGAGACGTCGTTGCCCCGCTCCAGCGCTTCTGGCTGCGGGTTGGTCCGGTGCCGCCGCACGATTTTGGTGCCGTAGCGCTTGTGGAATGCCGTGTTGTAGCTCCGCGTGAACTTGTTGCGGTAGGCCGACACCAGCCGCTCGAAGGGCTCTCGCACGAACACGAACTTCAGGTAGGAACGCAGCCGCTGGTTGATCTGCGAAGTGGAATACTCTGAAAGCGCACGAAGGTTGCCTGGGACATGGGCCTCGTTAGCGGGAATGGCCAGCGGGTTGCTGTGGGGCCCGGCCGCGCCAGTCAGGACCATCAGCACACGTTTCCAGTTGGTGCACGCCACCTTAGGCACGTAGCAGTACAGCAGGCCGTGCTGGTCGTCAACGATGATGTGCTTCAGGTCCTCCGGGATGAGGACGCGGCGTTTGCGCGTGTATGAGCGGCAGGCCTCCTCCATCAGCTCCCGTCGACCCTGATGGGCGGCCTGCAAAGCCGATTCCACCTACACAAGAACCAGAGGAGGCATTCTATTTAGCATACCAAAGGTGAGTGTGAAGGTGTTAATTATGTCTGAAACTGTAGCAGGCTCAAGTATCATAGTAATCCTCCAGGATGATGAACGACATCCAGTGAAATAATGCAGTATGAAAACACTATATTGGTAGGCGTATCCTATAATGCATTTGAGGCCGACTGCGAAGATGACTGTTAAAGTTTCTATGCGACTTGCTGAAAGGAAGTGGCACATCTACAAGACGATGCAGTATGTCTGAGTAGACAAAGTTCTTTTTACTCACATACTTAAGTATGCTGGACGAAAGTACCAACATGTAGTACTCTACTTCGGATACAGGGACAGTACTGTGCAACAACCTTAAAAAGGTTCTGCTCCTCCATTTCCTGGGAATCTTTAATGCTTGCCTATTCTTAGACAAGTTGGAGGACCAATCAGAAAACAACAAAAAAACAACCAAAATGCACTATTGTATCTAAGAGATGAATTACTAAATTCACAAGAATTTCTCAACCAGGACTTATTATTCAACAAAGCCAACAGAGAGGAATAAATGTTCCGCGTGCAAAGAAGGTTTATTTTTGGTCGTCTTTCCTGCAGTGGGCACCACATCTGAAAATGTGGTGTTTTCTCTTCAACTGACCGTCTCTCTCTACCGAAATCACACAGACAGACTCGAGGCCTTAATCATAGCTGATCCCCTGCCATCAGCACACCTCCGTAATAACTCCACAGGTCATTCAGTTCATCTTGGCTTTTCCCCCGCAGAACAAAACGCTCATTCACCGTTTTCATTTCACTGAGCACTGCAGCCTGTCATCTCCACTCGCTGACGGGACGTGTCTGGCCATCTTGGCTTCACAATAGACACCTTAAGGGGAGGTAATACTCCACAGTCATTCAACAAAACTATACTCTGTTATGGACTTTGATGAGCCTCAATCTTCATTATGCGTGTTTCCTCGTTGCAAAACAGTCAGGGCTTAACGTCAGTGAGATTGAATCCAATCCAGTGAGATCCAAAACAAATTGCTCAAAGTAATTCTTCAGCCAACCTCCAACAGTTTACAGCTACACATAGAGAGTAATTTCATTGTTTTATGGGAGCCCATCGAAATAAAAGCCCCGTTAAAGTGAACGGTTTGAAGAATAGAAAACCTCTCAATGTACTCCAATGTCAAAGGGGTGTGGTCCTCTCACATCAATTGAATTAGGTCATACTGTAACGTTTACCACCCTAAAGTGCTTCCTCAGCAGAAAAACACAATGTGTTATGAGTAATTTACTATTTGTAATGAATTATTACATTAGTGATTGTCACACAAACTATTATAATTAACAATGTATTTTTTGTTAGTTTCTTGCCTATCATAATATAAGCCAATAATAATAATAATAATTTCACATTGGAACAAACAGTTAATTTGCCTCAACTCAACTGACAGAAATGCACTTAATCTACATTTGTTGCAACATTTCTAACACTGGCTTAAAATTCATGTGGAATCGAACTATAAAATAATAATAATAATAATAAAAATAATTGCAATCTGCTCAAATAATTGCAATAGATTATGCGAAAAATTGTCTGTTATGTGACAATTATGTAATAATTGTGACAATTATAATAAATAGTAAAGAAACAGATTTATATGTTCCATGTCAAACTATGCACTGTAAATGTGAAGTGACTGATCTGCCCTATTAAAAACCTTGTCTTGCAAGGTCAAATAGACCATATTTTCACTGATAGTTGTACAATGACGAAAATTAACATATGACGAACTGTAAAATAAAACTCTTGAAACATCTAATATTTGAAACATCTATATTGTAGGTGTTAACATACTGTACCAAGAGCTACCCATTTTCCATTGGGATATATTCATCATTAGGTTCAAGCAGTTGCATCTACTTTTTATGTTAGGTTCTAGAAGGTGTTCTGTGCAAATACGCTTAGGCTCCATTAATCAACAAAGCCTCTGGATTCTGAACTTTGCACAGACATATTTTAGAACCCAGATTCCATAGCAGTGTGGCCAAACAACGCCAATTGTCAGTTTTGGTTGATTTTGCATTTAATGCAACTGTTAATCAGTCAGACGATCTTATTTTATATAATTGTCTTGCCAGAATAAAAATTGCTACACAAAAGAGACATGCCATAATTTGCAGTGAATGGTGTAATTAAGTTTCCTTGACTTAGGTTGTGCAGTTTATGGTTGGCTAGCTCACTTACCAAATTTATGGCTTTGGAGCAGACACTGCTTACTTTCAAAGGTCATGCAAAGGAACCCTGCACTGCCAAATTCTGGTGTGACAGGGGCCTAACTCTGTCAAACACTCTCCAACAGTATTTGCAGATGCAGTACAATGCTGGTTTTCTACTTTTAAAATGGCTAAATAACTAGTTAGGTGTAAAATTGCTAACCAAACTGACTTCTAAGGAGCACTTATGTTGCTGGTGCAATCTATCTAAAAAAAAACCTTCATGAGCCTATTTCAACAGCCATTTCCACCATGTAAACATTAATTCTTGAAGAAACTGATCCCCACAGTATTACTACGCCACTCAAGGAAGCTACTAAACTAAGAAAAACCGCACTGCGATTGAAAGTAAATCGTCTTGTGTCGAGCTGTTGTGTTTTCTGGCACATTCCTCCATTCCCCTCATAGGGAGTTTTAATTGGAAACAGTCCCTTCAAGCACCTATCGCCGTGCACTGTGGACGAGCATACTCTACTTTAACTGCTGGCACACAGCATTACTGAAAATCGTCTCGAGTTACTTGAGTGGGACATTAAACGCACAAAAAAGTGCACATTCATCTCCCCACCCCCCTTTCACTTTATTTTTTATCTCTTCTAAAAAAGGGCATATCGCATGGGTTAAAAATCCTGTCTTATAAATATACATGTTTTAACACTACAAATAAACAATGCCATGTCCATAAATGGTTAGACGTCTAGACGGAAGCCTTTCTATGGGTTGTAAAAGTCACACACCCACACACACACACACACACACACACACACACACACACACACACACACACACACACACACACACACACACACACACACACACACACACACACACACACACACACACACACACACAGCCAGCCAGCCAGCCAGCCAGCCAGCCAGCCAGCCAGCTTGAGAAAAAACTGCTGTGGACATAGTATACTATCACAGTCATTTATAGCTACTCATCTGCTTTGAGGAAATGCAGTGGATATAAAAATTTTACCTTTATCAAGTGCTCTTCCAAATAGATTATCAAATAGAGAAGGCAGATGAGTTCAAGGACTTGGGGTGGACCATCCATAGCAGCGGTGAGTACGGGAGAGAGGTGAAGAAGAGAGTACAGGCAGGGTGGAGTGGGTGGAGAAGAGTGTCCGGAGTAATCTGTGACAGAAGGGTTCCAGCAAGCGTGAAGGGGAAGGTCTACAGGACGGTAGTGAGACCAGCTATGTTGTACGGTTTAGAGGCGGTGGCACTGACAAAAAGGCAGGTGGCTGAACTGGAGGTGGCAGAGTTGAGGATGTTGAGATTTTCATTGGAAGTGCAAGGATGGACAGGATTAAGAATGGGTACATTAGAGGGACAGCTCAGGTTGGACAGTTTGGTGGAAAAGTGAGAAAGGGCGAGATTGAGATGGTTTAGACGTGTGTTGGAGAGATGCAGAGGCAAGAGGAAAAGAGGAAGACCAAAGAGAAAGTATATGGATGTGGTGAGGGAGGACATGCAGGCGGCTGGTGTAAGGGAGGAAGATGCGCAGAACAGAAGGTATTGGAGGCAGATGATCCGCTGTGGCGACCCCTAACAGGAGCAGCCGAAAGAAGAAGTAAATAGTCTTCCAAAATACCTGCAGTCTGGAATCACTAACGCACACCCATGAATCTTCTTCAATGAATGTCATGTTGATATTAATGGAAGATGTTTGACCTTTTTTTTTTTTTTTTAACTCAAAGGTACATCAAACAAGCTGTGAGAAACATAAAAAGTGGCCGATCACATAAGTCATAGGTCGTCGGCATGGCGGCCAATAAGAGTTGTTCAAAGCACCTTGGAAAGGTTTGTGCAGCTTTGAACTGCCGGTGATGGGGGCTGGAGGAGCCAAATGAATTTAAATGATCCTGGCATAGCTTTGCATCTACAGACCTTTCATTCTGAACAGACCGCAAGGACGCACTTGCTTCTCAACAACCGGTTAAAAGCAAAGAGAATAAAGCTGATGAAGTACGACCCAACCAGTCAGTGTTTCTAGTCAGGAATATAAGTGGTGTGCCCACCACTAATACTGTATTTCTCTACCAAAGAACTTTCTAAGCATGGTCGAAAATATGTAAATGTAACTTGGTGTCTGGACTAATGGATTGATAGGTTGGAGGTTCAAAGATAATTCTAAAATGTCAATATCTTGGATATTGAATTTCTAAACCATAAAAACATGTGAAACATATGCTATAAAAGAGCTTCCTTCAATATTTTCACTCCTGTATGGGAAATGTCAGTCAACACTTATCCAAGCCCAAACTGCCCAGCAACCAGTGCACCCAGTGAAGCTAACATCATTAAGCCTATCCGAAAAAAATACATTCTTGTCAAGGTTCCTTCAAACCTCCTCTTGTAAGTTATCTTCCACATTCATTGACCATTTTGGTCAACATTACCAACCTTCTGTTATATATCTATACATATATATCTATATATGTATAGATATGCCATATGTGTTTTTTAAATATCCTACCTTGGTCTAGAATTAGGACAAAATCAAATTTCACTGATGATCGATACATTGGCCATAATTTGGTGATGTTTTAATTTCAGATTATAACCAAGCAGAGATATTGATTACAATAGCTAGAACAGTTTAAACGTTCTGAAAAGTGTACTATCTTTTCCAGCCAACATAATATTTAATAAAATTGAATGCAACTTAATGCGTGCATTGTTTAAGTAAGGCATACATTTTTAACGTATAACACATCTCTGAGTACTTAAAAAAGCGCTATATACACTACTCACAGAAAGTTAGGGATATTCGGCTTTCCGGTGAATTTTCAGGATGAACCTAAAATGCACTATAACCTTTACAGGTGAACTTCATTTGACTTTCTCTAAACTTTTGAATGCACATGTCCAACTGTTCAATTTTTCAGTACAACTTGCTAACAAGTAACAGGTGTTTGATCCATGAATCGACCAATAAGTGTCCTGGTTCAATTAGAATTGGTATTTAAACAGTCCTCTTCATCATGCTGTTCACATTTTGACATCATGAGACCAAGACGACACCTAACAACTGATCAACAGTACCTCGCCATTGTGAGGCTTCAAACAGGATGTTCTCAGAGGGAAGTGGCCACTGAGCTTAGAGTGTCACAGATTGTCATCAGCAGGATGATGAATGCCACTCAACTCCAGACACATTTAAGGGAGGTGAGAGGCACCCAAGTGTCACGTGAGACCTTTCGAAACCGTTTACATCAGCATGGTCTGCGTGCTAGACGACCTGCAAGGGTCCCTGACCACAACACCAGGCACAGGCATCATCGTCTTGCGTGGGCCAGGGAGCATTTACGCTGGACAAGGGACCAGTGCTGTTCTCTGATGAAAGTTGATTCACGTTGAGCAGAAATGATGGCCGCCAACGATGTTGGAGATGTCAAGGAGAGCGTTATGCATCAGCCACTGTTGTCACCAGACGAGCCTTTGGTGGTGGTGGTGTTACAGTATGGGCAGGTGTTTCAAGTCAATACAGAACTGCCCTACACTTTGTGACTGGTACAGTGACAAGCCCATACTACCTGAATAACATCATTAATCCAGTCATTGTGCCCCTGCATGAACAACACAGGCCTAATTTCATCTTCATGGACAACAAGGCTCCAGCTCATCAAGGTCATTAGGAAACTGCTGCTGGAGACTGGGGTACCTCAAATGGAGTGGCCTGCACTTTCTCCAGACCTGAATCCCATAGAAAATCTATGGGATCAGCTGAGTCACCGTGTAGAGACTCGTAACTCTGTAGCCCAGAACCTCAATGACCTGAGGGCCGCCCTTCAAGAAGAGTGGGGTGCCATGCCTCAGCAGACAATAAGTCGACTTGTGAACAGCATGAGACGTCGTTGTCAAGCTGTAATTGATGCTCAAGGGCACATGACAAGTTATTGAGACATTGACATTTTTTGTTGTGGTATACCCACCACTGTTGTTGGCTTTTGTTTCAATAAATTGTTTGAGATGAGGAAATCACCATTGCATGCTTCTACTTAAATGCCGTACTTTCATGATATAATATCACTGTAGCTTGAACATTTTCCATAAATTTCACTTGAAAGCCAAATATCCCTAACTTTTTGTGAGTAGTGTATAATACATTTCTCTTTATTCTTTACATTACATTGCATTTAGCAGACGCTTTTATCCAAAGCGACTTACAATTATTCAAACACCGACGGACGCAGCCATCAGGAGCAATGAGGGGTTAAGTGTCTTGCTCAAGGACACTACAGCATGCTAGCAGGAGGAGCCTAGGATCGAACCAGCAACGTTTAGATTACTAGACGACCAGCTCTACCTCCTGAGCTACCATCCCCACTTCATAATATTGTTGTTATACTATAGCTAACCAATAATAAATGAAATACTTTTTACCATTAATGCGACTTCTGGTGCTGCATGGTTTTGCTGATGGCCTTGTAGTCTGGTTCATACGTAGTGAGGTTAAGCTTCATGCTGCATTGAGGCTTCCATCAGTTAAACGTGAGTGTAGCTTGCTCTTAATGTTTCTCAGATGCCAGAAAGACTGCTCACATGCGTATGTAGAGCCAATCATGGTCAATACGGCAATACTCACACTGCATTGTGTGGTATGTGACGGGAAGCTCCTTCCAAGTTTTAAGAATCAGCTGGTCTTCAAGTTCAAGTTCAAGAGATTATTTTTCACATAGATATTGACGTTTTTTACATTTCTGTCCACTTGTGTTCAGCTGATTGGTCCGACTCGAGGCAGGGAGTTTTCTTAATGTTTGTCTGTCTTACAGAGGGGATCGGTGCTCGGGCTCGTAAGCAGCCCAGCAGTGGAACGTCATTCCTCATGCGCCCAAGAAGACCATTATTATCCACCATTATTATAATAATCCTCAGTGATACATGTAATTGTGGCCTGCATGCCTCATATTTAATATGAGGCATGCAGGTGAACAGAGATGAACAATAAAACTCTCGCCATGTCGGCGCACCACGGCCAGAAGACTCCATCTCCCTCCCTAAACCCTTACCCGTGGGCAGAGACTCCCACAAGTGGCGCCTGAGCAGAGACCCGGGAGGGGCAGGGCGCCGAGTAAAAGGCGCCCCGGAGTCTTTCTGTGGTCCGCAGCCGGTGCTTGACTACGCCCCTTGTCCGCCACATTTATATTTTGAATTGTATTTTCAAAATTGTAATTTCTCTTACCTGTTTTACTTTAAAATGACACAGAATTATTTTGACTTGTTTATTGTGATCAAATATTTTAGCTCAAAATTGTCTGCGAGCCATATACCGTCATCGAAAGAGCCATAGGTTCCCGATCGCTGCTTTAAGAGAAGGATAATAAGACAACATGTAGCTGTACCACAATGTTACAGCAAGCAAAATCCTAGATGATATTTAGATTTATATCATAATATCAAATGTGATATGAGGTGATAAGAGATCCTTTGTGAGAGGAAACTGACCTGGTCGCCATCGTAAAGTGTCTGAAGAGGACTCCTCCTAGATTTCTGCCCGCTGCTCCTTTTGCTCACAGGCGCTGAAGTTGAGGGGAGGGGGGACAAAGGAACATTTGTCAAGAGATTTGGACTTTAAGAGGGAGCTTTGCAAAAGGGAGAGGATTTGTTGAGGATATCTAAAATGAGGCTACCTGCAGTAGACGCAGCATGGGGTCGTCCCACCCACTCACCATGGAACAGAGAGTTGCATTAATGTTAATGTGAAAGAGTTGTAAGGCACACTTGTGCCATCCTATTTGAAGCTGCGCAAACATAAGCTTACCACACCAAACACATAAAATAAGAGTACAATTCGCCTTGATCACATCTTGGACTGTCGGCTATCAATTTTGACAAAGAAAAAAAAGATCAGTGTCCATATTCTCAGTGATTTAAAAAATACAATAATTGATATCGTACTGACCCGAATATAAGACAAGGGATTTTTTCCTGGACATAGGTCTGAAAAAGTGGGGTCGTCTTATATTTAACGTCAAGACTAGTATGTTATTCCTATGTCAACATACAGTAGAATAATAAAAAATAAAACGTGTGCATTAGGAGTGTTGCAATCTTTTTCCGCTCACATACCCTATATCTGTCGAAATCTGGTTCCGCATTACGTTTGCACATAGGCTACCACGTATTCCCTGTACGACTGCATGCTGTGTTATTATTTTCAAAAAAAAAATTTTCTTTATAAAAACAACACTTGGTCTTCAAAAAGTATTTTTCCCAAAAATTAGTCTTGAAAAATCAGTCTTATAATCAGGGTTGACCTATTTTTGGGTCGATATGGTACTTTATAAACTATAAATAAAGCATAGGATTGTGGATTAAATGTATGATACAGTGGTACCTCAACTTACGACTGTAATTCGTTCTATAAGAACTTACGTATGTTAAAAGAGTCGTTTGTCGAAGCAATTTTTCCCATATAAATTATGAAATCATGGAGGGTGAAAATAAACAATATAAAAAGCACAAACACAGTAAATATGAAAAAAATATCGATAAGCCACGAACTACGTGCACACACGATATAGGTCGCCCGCTGACTGACTGCTGACTGGCCGCCGACGCACCAACTGCAAATTTCCACGGTCATATCTTGGATTAGTCGTAAGTAGATGCAGTCGTATGTCGAGGTACCACTGTATTGCTATAGCTTCATAGCTGGTGTCAGCTTGTGTGCCGTCACATAATGGATATTCTGGGTGTACGTGCAGATGTCTCCGACGTTCCTCAGAATATACAGAACATAATGTTCTTAGTAAGTTCCAGAATGTTTAAAACAACCTCCTAGTTTGTGTGATGTCAAACTCGTGTCACAAAACAATGTCCGGCTCTCCTCTTAATAAAAGGAGCCGTTTGAGCATACTGCTTTGAAGTGAATGCTATACTGTTTTTTCTCTCCTATTTTGTTGAATAAATTTTCATTAACGAAGCTCTCAGTCTGTTTCTGATAGCAAAGACATATCTCACTGACCACACATCGAAGGTTTTTTAACAATTCTAGCAACCAGGATGGGATGTCTAACCTCACTTTATGGGATTTTCTTTTTGTGTTTGAGTGGTGTGAAAGACTTTTTCTAACAGAGCAGCAGGACTAAGAATGGTGTAGAGTTTTACCGTACTTGAACGTTTTTCGATGTAATGGACAATGAAGTTAAAGCTAACACCACAACATTGTGTCACAGCTTCATGCTCTCCAAATGCTGCCCTGTTCACCTGTGTGGCCCAGAACTGATTTTATGGAACCCTCAAATTGCATTGTATTGCCAATATTAGTGATGAAGGACAGGACACAACATTTGAGTAGAGGAGGGGGGGGGGGGTAGGCTTCAGTTCCCGCATATAATCACAGAGTGCATATTTGGGAACCTCCGAAACCTGTAATACGTACCTAACATGACTAAACTGGACTCCATGTATTGCTGCCTGTGGCTATATTTATTATTATTATTATTATTTTATTATTATCACAGGAAACTTGCTCTGGAAAATTTCTCCGAATTTTTCAGGCTAAAACCAAAATCGGAAACAGAACAATGGCAGAAGTTACGAACACCGTAGTTAAACTTTCATCCAAATCAATCCACATACGAAGCAGAAATTTGTGAAAAACCGACCAAATTTGAGCCAAGTCATAGACGTGGTCTGAGTCTCCGAACGCTCCGAAAGTATCTACAACAGGGCTAAAAGTATCTGGAACACGACAGAACATGACAGAAGTTACGAACACGGTTGAGGTGTTATTTGAACTGGTATGTCACAAACATCGTGTGGTTTATGTTTCATCCCAATTGATCCACATATTGAGTAGAAATTTGTGAAAAACCGACAAAATTTGACCCCACAGTAGCTTTGACCCCACGCTTTATGATGTCATAATACTATTTACTATAAATGTGCAGGTTCTGATTCAGAATGTACATTGGCACCGTGTCCAGTGTGCGGTGTAGATTCCGTTGCTCTGTAGCAGTTAGAGATTACAAACTATGCGTACATGCGTGTTTATGTAACTTCTTACCTGGTAGATGTCTGTGGATCTGTTTGAATGATATTTTATCTCTTTGGTCTCCATTACTTTGCAGGATTCATGAAAAAACACAAGTCCACAAAAACTTGTGACCACGTTGAGTCGAGTCTACTTGACTGTGCGAGTAAGTGATTCATTCAAGATCCAGCAAAGCGTGGAAAAATAGAAGCTGTGATACGGTAATTACTCACAGAAATACCACTTTTTTCATACTTCATGGAAACCTATCTTATTGAAAATGTAATCCAAGGAAAAAAGCCACCAATAAAATACTTAAAACTACCTTCGTAAACCTCTGTAAATACATCACTTCAAACATGTGACAAGAATTGAGAGGCAGAGCATGCTGTAATCTCGTGAGAAGATGGGAGTACAGATCCAACATAGCAGCACCCATTTGCACGACCTTGAACACTGACAATCTGCTCCGACTCAGACAAATAACAAAGCAAAATGCAAAAAAGAAACAAAACAAAAAAAAATACACAAATCCAAAGTGGAGGACCTTGAGGATTATATAGATTATTATTATAACGAGTATGTGATGGAGGAGGACCAAAACCATAACAACCTCGCGAATAGGATGAATGAAGACTCAGCTACCAATACAGATATAATTCCCAGCGCTGTAGAGGTTAGTGTCTTGGATGAGCAGTATTACTGTTTACAATGAAACAGCAATATCATTGCCATAAAAACAGAAAACTGTTCACAAAATAATTTGTTATATTTACGGAACCCAATATCCTCCCTTCCAGAACTGTTTAATCTTATATCGTAATTGTCAATCTCAGGCTATTCAATAAACTGGACTAAAACCACGGTTTTACCACTCAGTGGGGAAGACTGGAATGCGGTAACCCAGAAACTTCCCCTAACCATCACAACGGGCAACATTACCTTGGTATTGATATATCCACCAATCTGTCAGATTTGTTTACTCTTAACTTTACTCCATTGCTTAAATCCATTGAAGAAGATGTCACTCGATGGAATAACCCACCCATCTCACTAATTTGTAGGATAGCAGCAGTAAAAAATGAATATACTTCAAAGAAAAAAAATACTACTACTAAAATATTTTGAATGACCCTAGTCAAACCAACAGTAAATTGTTCTTATACTCTAGACTCAATAATCAATCAATTATATTGGAAATACAAGAAACCAATAATTAAACTAGCAACACTACAGAAAAACAAAGACTGTGGAGGCCTAGCAGCCCCAAACTTAAGATACTACTATTTAGCGAATTTAGGATTTATCAATATCTGATCTCCCATTCCTTACTGAATCTATCTTCTTTTTCTTTCGGCTGCTCCTGTTAGGGGTCGCCACAGCGGATCATCTGCCTCCAATACCTTCTGTTCATCCTCAGCATCCTTCTCCCAATGTAACTCATCTCACCTACACACGTGTACAAGCCATCTCAATCTGGCCTCTCTCACTTTTCCACCAAACTGTCCAACCTGAGCTGTCCCTCTAATGTACTCATTCTTAATCCTGTCCATCCTTGTCACTCCCAATGAGAATCTCAACATCCTCAACTCTGCCACCTCCAGTTCAGCCACCTGCCTTTTTGTCAGTGCCACCGCCTCTAAACCGTGCAACATAGCTGGTCTCACTACCGTCCTGTAGACCTTCCCCTTCACTCTTGCTGGAACTCTTCTGACACAGATCACTCCGGACACTCTTCTCCACCCACTCCACCCTGCCTCAACTCTCTTCTTCACCACTCTCCCGCACTCTCCGCTGCTTTGGATGGTTGACCCAAGTACTTGAACTCATCCACCTTCTCCACCTCCACTCCCTGCATTCTCAGCTTTTCGCCGCCCTCCCTCCCATTCAGGCACATGTATTCTGTCTTACTCCTGCTGACTTTCATTCCTCTTCTCTCTAATGCATGCCTCCACTTCTCCAGGCTCTCCTCAACCTGCTCCCTACTCTTGCTACAGGTCACAATGTCATCCGCAAACATCATAGTCCACGAAGACTCCTGCCTGGTATCATCTGTTAACCTGTCCATCACCATTGCAAACAAGAAAGGGCTCAGAGCTGATCCTTGATGCAATCCCATCTCCACTTGGAATGCCTTGGTCACGCCTACTGCACACCTTACTACAGTCTGACTGCCTTCATACATATCCTGTACCACTCTAAAGTACTTCTCTGCCACCCCCGACTTCCTCATGCAATACCACACTTCCTCTCTCAGCATCCTATCATGTACTTTCTCTAAAGCCACAAAGACACAGTGCAACTCCCTCTGGCCTTCCCTGTACTTTTCCATTAGCATTCATAAAGCAAACATTGCATCTGTAGTACTTTCCTGGCATGAAACCATACTGCTGCTCGCTGATCCCCACCTCTCCTCTTAAACTAGCCTCCACTACCCTTTCCCATAGCTTTATGCAGTGGCTGATCAACTTTATTCCCCTGTAGTTACTACAGTTCTGTACGTCTCCCTTATTCTTGAAGATGGGTACCAGTACACTTTTTCTCCACTCCTCCGGCATCCTCCCCCTTTCCAGGATGGTGTTAAACATTAGGAACGTCTCATTAGGAACGTCACTGCCATCTCACCTAAACATTTCCATGCTTCCCCATGTATGTCATCTGGGCCAACTGCCTTTCCATTCTTCATCTTCTTTAATGCTGTTCTCATCTCATCCTTGCTAATTTGCTGTACCTCTTGATCCACTATCCCCACATCATCTACTCTTCTCTTCTTCTCATTTTCTTCATTCATCAACACCTCAAAGTACTCCTTCCACCTTCTCAACACACTCTCCTCACTAGTCAGCACATTCCCATCATTATCCTTTATTACCCTAACTTGCTGTACATCCTTCCCAGCTTGGTCCCTTTGTCTTGCCAATCGGTACAAGTCCTTTTCTCAATCCTTCCTGTCCAATCTCTCATGCAACTCGTCGTACCCCTTTTCCTTTGCTACTTCTCTTTTCGCCTTGCGCCACATCAGCTTGTACTCCTGTCTAGTTTCTTCATCTCTCTGACTATCAAGAAACATAAGTGCTTTAAAAACGCATTAATCACAACGACTGTCAGCCTGGTGGACATTCAACAAACTCAAGTGGTTAAACTCCGAACAAATTCACTCCAATCTGAAACCTGGACTTTCTGGTTAAAAACAGACCAATTACCTTCAGGTCTTGGAAAAGACAAGGAATTACTCATCTGGAACACATTTTTTAAAACAATTTGCTTATATTATTCCCGACCTTAACCCAAAGGTACAATAGTGGTGGTCACTCTCTCTCACCGGCCGCAGCGCTCTCCGGCCATGCAGCATGCAGTGGGGATGAGACCCCGCTGAGCTGACGCGGTGAGTCCTCGGAAAAAGCCAATTAAAGAAAGCCCGCAAAAAATCGATTAAAGAATCATCATTATGAGAGTCCCTCAGTCCGCTCCAAACGTCCCCACATTTAATCCTAAAGCGCGGATTTGGGAACCTCGGAACCTTCGAAACCTGTAATACGTTACAATGCAAAACTGGACCTGTGTATTGCTGCCTGCAGCTATATTATTATTATTGGTCCAGCTCAGTTATTGTTCAATTTTTTATTATTGTTATTATGATTATTATTATTCTCCTTGGCATTTTCTAAAAGTCTTTAGAACACAACAACCGCTGGACCCACAGACACTGTTGAGGTCTCATTAGAACCGGGCACCTCAGGAATCTTGTGTTTTAAGTTTCATCCATATCAATCTACATTTGGAGTTGTAGGTGGAGGAGAGAGGTGGAGAGAGAGGAGTTTGTCGAGAAGGGCGCTTTGTATCACAAAGCGCCCTTCGCATCATCATCACCAATTCATTATATACAGTATGTGTACATTGTGATTGTCTGTGTATCATCGTCTTATCTGCTAGACGTTGGTGGGGCTTTTCGGTTGATATTTTATCTCATTTGCTCTTTCTGTAAATGAAGGCATTTTGTTTGCATCTAACCACATCTTAGATGTAGCGTTGTGTCCCTCCTTACTTAGCAGGATATGAGGAAGTCTTAAGATACAAACTGTAGGAGTCCATGGTGTGTTTCATGGACTCAAAACGCACAAACTTCACCTCGCCCAGATCTTGCTACTGAAGCCATTGTGAATTATGAGATGGAACACTTCGTGGATGGGTCTGCACAAAGTTCACCAGCTGGTGATCAGCTTGTGGCATACTCGGTTGTGACTCTGGAATCTGCCGGACTCCCTGGGCACGTTTCCGCCCAGGCTTCTGAATTGGTTGTGTTAATGTGTACTTAATTTATTAAAGCAGTAACTTGATGGCAAACTTCTCCTGTGTCTCCTTGCAGTAATCCAGATGTTTCACTGTCAAAAGGAATTCAGGGAAATTCTCTCTGTACATCTCTAAAGGAAACGCCAAGCCGACGCAGCTGCCAATCTATCTAACACTGCTCATGTTCTAACAATGGTTGTTTCCCCCACAGATGAGGACTCAAGATTTCCTCTCAAACCATTACCCCTTTAAAGCTAGAGAATGAGGTAATATATTCGCAAGTCAAATCAACCCCACCCGTCCCACTTGGGGGATCGCTGCACAGCCTCCCACCAGGCCACTGGGTAGTGATCCAAGACTTCCAGAGAAAGAGGTGGAATTCGACTCGTTTCCTGGGACCGTTCCAGAGCCTTCTTACCTCCGCAGTAGCAGTTATGGTGGCAGAACTACCAGCTTGAGCGCACTTTCCCATTGCAACAAAGTGCCCTACTCTCTCTAAAAGGCCAACGAGTAGAGGGTGACAACAGAAAATCACTAACCTAGAGACTGACCCTCGACATTGGGGCATAATAATCCACAGGGTCAGTCAGCGAGTTAGGTACGAGTGACCTCTTTCTCCCCCAGAGAATCAGAGACCTGTACTCGAAAAAGGATGACGCCCCATCAACAGGAAAAGATCGGTCACATCTGTATGATCGTTTTCCTCATCACCATCACCCTGCTGATCATCCAACCCTGGAACACAGTCCCACAGTGTGACTTAACAACGGCCGCTACTAATTACAATGCGTTAGTCATTATGTTCACATGATACATTTCGTTGTCATTATTAAGTGATAACCAATTCTTAATCCCATTATTTCTGCATAGCAATGTGTTTTCATGTAATCTCTCCATGTATTCCTTTATTCCAGAGTATGATTCATGATGATTTTTGTTTTCTAGGTAGAATTGTATAATGGCTTCAAATAGCCTTTTTTTTCCTAGTGTGTTATTGTAAGATATTGTAGAGAACCTTGTTTGGTCTTTTACTTTTCCCTAGTCAAGTATGGGAAGAGAGGTTTGGCCAATCTGAGGTGAAGATGTCCTAAGACCTCTGTCTGGGTTTGTTTTTTCATGGCACGCGGGCTTTTATGGGTTTCCCAATTAGACAGGACTCATAGGACATCGTAAAAAATGTATGGGATTTTTAGATTTTGGTGTTGTTCCATTAGGAACAAATGGAGGTGTGTTAAAAAATACAATAATTGATACTTTTGATAGAAAATATAATAATTTATACTTTGTGACCCAACAACGCATTTCACAGCATTGTAGTTTTGGCTGTGTGAAAAACATCAGAAGCAATACATTTCACTTCTCTGTGAAAATGTCATTTCCGTGTTGTTATGGATGATAAGAGGGTGGCAGAGGCTCTCAATTACATTGCCAAATATTACCGCTCCCAAGAAACAACAATTCCCAGAGTTCAAATGTCAGTTCAAAGTCCCCCCCATTCGAATTCTGGGAATTGTTGTTTCCTGGTGAGAGGTTTTCAGTCTTGTGATCGGAAAGTGCCACTTTCTTAAAACTATCATTGTTATGAAACAAAGGCAGGAAAAAGTAATGACTAGAAGTTACAGAATAATAGAAGGGTCATTTTAGTATGGTGAACACGAACTTATAATTAAAAAAAAATACTTAAAACTTTTCAATATTTCTACAAATGAATGATTTAATTATTTCAGACAAACACATTCAACATGATCTCATTGAAGAAGTACAGCACTATCCAAATGTAACCATTTAAAGCACTAATTGTGTTTCTAAATGTGTATTTTGCGCTGCAAAAGTCTGGAAATGCCTCTTAAACTTTATAGCCTTATTTCTCAGAACTTCTGTTTTCAAAACCTTAATCTTTAATAAGTCAGGTGTTCCTAGGAACTTCCAGAACTTAGTGTTCTTAGTAATGTCTTCTTAGTAATAGAATGTTTAAACAACCTCCTATTTTATGTGACGTCAAACTCGTGTCACAAAAAAATGTCCCATCAGAGCAGTCTGTCTGAGAGAAAGACAGCTGTGCTGCTTTGAAGTCTATGCTCCATTGTTTTTTCTCCTATTTTGGAAATTATAGTTTTGTCTGTTTCTGATAGCAAAGATTTAACTCACTGACCCGGCATCGAAAGTTCTTCGACATATCTTCAGTCTTTCAGAGCCCCAACGTGTTGTAATGTTTGTTGTATGTTTGGCCTGTTATTAAAGTTTCCTGGCCAAGACGTTCCTATGAAGCGATGGAATAATCGGCTCCCATACCAATAAGGCCTACAGCCACCTCTATTAAAAACACCTTTCAATCCGTACAGGGATCCTCCATACAAAGGATTTCACAATCAAGGATTTGTAAATATATTCTTGAGTGATGCATATAAAGTGAGTGAAAAAATAAATGTAATTAATGATGAAAACAGTTAAAGACAATAGCACATTTTACAAAAAGTAGAAACAAAACAGTCATGTATTACCACATTTTTTAACACAGCCCTCATTAAAATGTCAGTTCCCATAATTTTTAACTGTTCATATGTTATCTTATCATAGCACAAAGCTTTACTTGAGAAATGAACCACTCTGCTGCAGCTTGTCCCTGTGCTTAAATGCAGTCCAATGGGGCAAATATATTTAAAACTACTTTTAGCAAATGCCGCAGTACATCCAAAGTGTAATGTGGCTACAGTAGGTTGTTAGAAAGGCACAACCAACTGATAAAATGCACAATTTGCAATCTTTTTTCTTCAGTATAACATAAAAACTGACAATATTGTGAGCTTCCTGTTTTTGAACAGGAGATTTAACGTTTATTAAGGCTTATACATTTGCCCCATTGGACTGCATTTGAGTACTGTACAGTGAGAAGCTGCAGCAGTGGTGCATTTGATATTGACACTGGTACTTATGCTACAGTGCACTTGTACAAAAACATAAATAAAAGCTGGTTTGGCAGTCAAAATATGCAATTTACTAAAAATATTTGTCACAGTGTGGGTTGAAGAAGTAAGGGGGCGAAAGATTGGCCCAAGTATCTAAAATTAGATCCCTTTAGAACAAGAAGAAGAACAATCTTTAATCGTCACACAGCACACCACACTACAACACATGCACGCACACACACACACGCACATGCTTTGGACGGTGGCCGGTGAAATGAGGCCTCTGCATTTAACCCATCCTGGCTTGTCCTTCCTCCGGGGGCACAGCCAGGAGTAGTGGGCAGCATTCGTGGACGTGACCGGGGACCTGGTAATGAGTGTCCATCGCTGGTCAGACGATGATGTCTGCATGTTTTTGGGGGGGTCCTTACTGACGTTAGGTGGAGGAAACCCCATGTGAGCACATGGAGAACATGCAAACTCCACACAGAAAAGCTCCTATTTTGGAGATAACCCGCCGGAGCATGGTGCCAACAGCGCCCCAGGCGGGAATCAAACCTAGGACCTTCTTGCTGTGAGGCAGCAGTGCAATGCACTGCTGCCTCACAAAGTTTGCTGCAAGACAAAGTTTGACAGGAGAGGTATTGGATTTGCAAGGATGACACTTGCCCTTGGCATTGGGTTACAGAGCGGTGAGGGGATAATGTGCCATTTAAGTGTGAGTGCACACACAAGCAGCGCTGGACGAAACTAAAAAAATTTGTCTATTTATTTTATTTATTCTTTTTAGGAAGCCCATGTAATATTTGGCAAGGATTACAGATGAAAATTAAACTTTTGGCCAACTCTGTCATGTCTATTTGCACTTCCCTGTTGAATAAAACAGGGAACAATTTTAGACAAAAAAAGTCAGCAGTTAAGATAACCTTCAAGATTTTCCAAACTTTTTTATGAACTCAGGCGCCTCACCCAGCCCAACCAGTTGGTTCAAAATACATTTTGCTACAAAAAAATATAAAAATGTATGTAAGAAAATAAATGCATTTAAACATGATTTATTGTTGACTTGTATGTATTTAATATGTCTTCTGATTAAAACTGAATTGTTGAAACAAGTTGTAGGAAGTATCCACCTCTCCGGAACCTAATTGGTTACTCCCCAGCGCCAGTGCTCTTTCGCGGTCAGACACGGATTCACCGCCGATTTATCTTCAATTAATGAACCACCTTCACAGCCTGAGTGAGTTTTTTCATACATTCTCTTTGTATGTAGTTTATTTTGTGTTGTTGTGATCGTTGTTCTAGTTACATTTTTTTGTTGTGGTGCTGGCGGGCAGATGCCGGCAGATGCTGGCACCAGGGGATGGAGCTCACTCGCCGACATGCGGTAAAGCTCGCCTTGGTGATCAGCTGCTCCGTGGAGGAGGGCGGTTTGTCAGCAGGGAAGAAGGTGGGCTACTCCTCTGTAAAATTCACTTTCAAAATGAGCCGTGCAGTGGTGATTTTTCTGGACAGTGTGGATAAAGTGAACAGTTTGGTGGAAAGCGGAGTCGTCATCCGTGACACTTTCGTCCCTTTCAACCTCTGACAAACCCTGCCAAAAGAATGACTACTTCCAATGTGCACCCAATCATTACTAATGAATTGTTAGGAATGGAGCGGAACAGGTTTGGGCAGATTGTTTCCCCCATTAAATTGATTTCCATAGGTTGCAAAGCTCCTCAGCTTAAACATGTTTTTTAATTTAAAAGACTAGTCTTTATGGTTTTAAAAATACTGCAACTCAACTGAAAATAACATTGACATACAGAATTGGGGAAATGGATTACACTGTTTATACCATATCTGACATTATGCAATGCGTTGGCCATGGAAAAAGAGGGTCATTTGATCAGAACCTGCCAGAGGAGAATGTCAGTAGGACAGACTACCCTGAGCCCACACCTCCTTCCCTAAACCCTCAGCCCCAACTGAACCCCCAGTCCCCCTAAACCCCCACCCCCACTGAACCTCTCTATACTGGTACAGCCTGTATAGACTGAGCTCTGTTGGTTGAGAAGTTGTATAGGCAGTATTTATCTGTAAAGGGTACTGGCAGGTCCCACTAACTGAGGAGAGGAAGGAGGTAACAGCCTTCAGAACTCCTTTTGGCCACGTCCAATTCACAGTGCTTTCATTCAGCCTTCATGGAAGCCCAGCAACTTTTCAGAAGATGATAGACAGGTTGCTAAGGGACACTGACTCCTTTGCTGCTGCATAACTTGATGACATTGTGGTATACAGCACGAGCTGGGAAGAGCACCTGTCTTATTTCAAAGAAGTGCTGCTGAGGATCAAGGAAGCAGGCCTGACCATCTGCCCAGACAAGTGCACCCTGGACAAGCAGGAGTCAAAGTACATGGGGCTTGTGCTGGGAAAAGGGATGATTCGGTCGCAAGTTTAAAAAGTCGATGCCATCATGTCAGCTGAAAGGCCCGAAACAAAAACAAAAGTTAAGTCCTTTTTGGGCCTGGTGGATTGGTATAGGCGGTTCATTCCCACCTTCTCTACTATCTCAGTGCCTCTTACCAACTTGACAAGGAAGAACCAGCCCAACAAGGTTCAGGGTTAGGGTTAGGGTTAGGGCTAACCCTAACCCTAACCCTAACCCTATCCCATGCCCTAAAAGTCTGCCTAATTGCAGCCCTGGGCCCCCCAAGGCTCATAGCTGCATGTGCGGAGCGAAGGCTAGCCCGTCTGGTCCAATCCCCCAGAAGAGCTACTGCAGCATAAACTGCTGAAAAAGTGAATGCTGGCTATGATAGAAAGCTGTCAGAACACAAAGTGCTTTGCAGCTTACTGCGTATAGGGCTGCGTAGCAGCAGGCCGGTTAGAGTTGCTGACCCCTGTCCATCGCCAAAAGCGCCTACAATGGGCAAGTGGGCGTCAGAATTGGACCATGGAGCAATAGAAGAAGGTGGCGTAGTCTGACGAATCATGTTTTCTTTTACAACACAAATGACACACATGCACCCGGCCATCATGTGAATGGCATGTGTGTCATTTACCTGCGGAAGAGACGTCACCAGGATGCGCTATGGGAAGAAGACAAGCCAGCGGAGGCAGTGTGATGCTCTGGGTAAAGTTCCCTATCTTCTGTATTATTTAATAAAAGTAGGCAATAAATCATTCCATAGCAGTTGTACTCAACCTTTCCCGGCTCAGGAGCCACACTAACAAAAAATATTTTTGCAAGAACCGAATTTTTGAAACATTCCTTTCCTCCATCTAACCATTATGCATTTTAAATAAGGCTCCTAGTAAGATCTTATTAAAAATGAAAAGCATGATGTATGCAATAATTGCAATCCATTATTATTAACATTACCATTGCAACCACAAATGTATTTTTATGCACAAATTATGTACTTATGTATACAGGTAGATAGCAAACTGGAAGTTACGTAGATGGGGGTCGCGTGTGGCGCAGTTGGGAGTCAAGTGATAAGTTGCAGCTCCAGGTTATTACTTATATACAGTTATAATATAATTAAATGCGAATAATTCATAATAAAATTGCCAGTGGAAACCAGATGATCAGCTATTGATCACTGAGTAATAGGTCAGTGATCACTACCAGGACACAGATCTCTATAGATGCACTCTCTCTCGAAGCAGTCATAGGTCGATGTGTCTAATGGGACATTCAGTGTTAAATACTGCAGACAATGTCTCAGGCAATATTTATTGAAATACTCTTTTAATTTTACACTTCAAAGCTGCAACTAGTCATAAACAGTGAAACTCACTCCCCGCCATGTGAGCTACATGCAGCTCTTGCATCCGACCCAGGTAACATAAAAATAAAAAAATAAAAAATAAAAAAAACTTTTTTTTAAATAGCAGCCATTGCGATTTATAAATGTGTTTTATTACACTGCGATGTCGGTTTGAATTTGATTTATCATTAAACCCTACTTACCACCTATCTAAACATTATTGCAGACCAAGCAGTGGCCTCTTTCAGCTGGATAATGCACCCTGCCACACTGCAAAAAATGTTCAGGAATGGTTTGAGGAACATAACAGATTTCAAGGTGTTGACTTGGCCTCTAAATTTCCCCGATCTCAATCCGATCTATACAATCTTGTCTTGGTCTTGTGGAGTCCATGCCTCGACTTGTCAGAGCTGTTATGGAGGCACGAGGGGGAGCTACACAATATTACGTAGGTGGTTTTAATGTTGTGGCTGATTGGTGTATACAGTATCTCCCACTCAATCCCTAAGCTTGGATGAGATAAGCAAAGTGATGTACTGTACTGTAAAGTGCTGTATACAGGACATTAAATGCTGGATGGCTCATAATTCTCTACGAATAAACAAAAATCAGACTGAAATTATTTGACTGAAATCAATGGCCATGGATCCCTTAAAAAAAAAAAAAAACAAGCATTCAGTATCACAACATCTTTAGGCATCTAGACCAAACAGCTTCTAGAAACAGCAAGAGAAACTGTCCTATAGCTTACTCTAACAACAGGTTGTATTCCCAATGCATTATACTGTAAGTGGTATCTAAATCTCTTAGAACCCCTCAAAGGTACCACATGGAATTGTATAGGTTGTTTACAGTGGTTAGCATCCAACCTCACACCAACAGTGGAGGAGGTGTTATGGGTCAAGAGTTTTCGAAGACAGGATTATGCAAAACCATTTTGAAGAATCACATTAACTTGCTATGAATAATAATGCAAGCAGCATCTTAAATGATGCACTGCAGTGTATCGTGTTTAGCAGAGTGGTACAGCGGCTTACTAGACCAAGCATGCAAAATTTATTTTACAGTTGAGTGAAATTATGCATTTTCCTTCCAAGTGGGCCAAAACCAACACATTGCCAAATTACCTATACAAATCTAGACTTGTTTCAGAGAATGAGATTTCCACTAGGTAAATCAGTAAAACAAAATGATTTAATGACTTCCTTTCAGCTGTTCCTTTTCTTCTGCCACATCTCCCAGGCGGCTTTTAAACTTAGCATTACTCAGACTCTGACAACTACTAAAAAGGATTTCTCTGAGTTTCCAGGAAAACCGCATTGTAAACTGTCCACTTGTGCCAAATGAAGATGATAAAAAGCATTCATTCCAGTGACGTTACCACCAATAGCAGACTTATCGGCTACAAACCAACAGCACTAATAATTTGACACAACATTAATGGTTAATTAGTGTTAAGTTGCGCTACAATGTAGAACCTATATATGCATAACAAAAAAAAATTCTATTAAAATAGATTTATAATAAGAGATTTTCTTTGCTCTACGAAATTTTGAAAAGACACAGTTATAACATTCAGCCTTTTATAAGTTACTATCTACTTATCTGCACCATGCAATATGGTGATCACACTTTGAAGGGAGTAACTCTGATATGGGAGGATCATGGGGTTGGGATTGAACAATTCCACAATTACTCTTATTCAGGAAATCAACAGACTTTGAAACCAAGCCTTGCCCAAAAAAACCCAAGACTGTCTCCACTTTATAATTCCAGTTAAACACCAATGGTTTTCCTTTCCTCCCACAATGCTTGCATTGCACATAGGTAAGATTGCTTACCTATGCTTCTCCCCCAAGAAGAGTTGTCAACATAGTGGTTGACATAGCAAGTTGTAGAGTCCTGTTTCTCTTATCCAGCTAAGTTGACACTGAATGAGACAATATAATCTTTATTGAAGATCTGATAGATAAGTTCTTGAAAAATGAGCAAAAAAATAGCGGGCCAGCTTGGCCCTTCCTAAAGGCAAGATATGTGGCCTAGGGCACCATCCCGAGGCATGGTACCCTAGGCCCAGGGAGGGATTGGGGCTCATTTTGCGCACCTGTCTCCCTCTCCAAAAGTACAGATGATGCGCGCGCCAGCGATGGAGTGCTCGTGACCGCTGCGCCAGAACATTGTTGTGGCAGACCAAGGGCAGTGGTTAAGCCGCGGCTGCAGACAGCAGCATGGCTGCCTTTCCCGCGGCCGCCCAGCTGCCTCAAGTCGGCCGAATAAGCGCCTGGGCTTTGCTGATTGGTCCGATCCGGTGCATGGAGCTTTCTTAATGTTTGTCTGTCTCGCAGAGGAGATTGGCGCACAGGCTCGTCAGCTGACCAGGAGCCAGACTGGAGCATCATTCCTCCTGTGCCCAAACTGAGCATTACTATTATAATTTTTCCTGTTGGCCAGTGAGCCTTTTTGTTTGGTTTTATAATAAAAACTCTCGCCATGTCGGCAACCCACAGCCAGAAATACTCCGTCTCCCTCCCTAAACCTGCATCTATGGGCAGAGACTCCCACAAGTGTGTTTTTATTTTATGTCTCCTTATGGAACGAAACATGTGCGCATGAAAATGTATGGAACGAAACTGTAGGTAATGAGGATACTTTCTGTGACTCTCACCCCAATCACCCCGTCAATGCATTATGCCCAGAAAATAATATTAACGAGGCTACGAGTCGTGCCCGTTCCTCCATGCCCCTTCCCCACACTGTTTTTGTTGTTTTATTTGGAGCAACGAGGCTCGGCTCTCCATGTTGCTCTCCGCCATCGGGGTGCACAGAGAGCCGTGTTTGCGTCAGGGAAAATAATATATTTCCAAAACTACTGCACTCAACTACCTGCACAACAAGACTTCAACAGAACACTTCATTTCTAACAAATACCTCTAAGTTTTTTGCTGCTGTTGCTGCTGCTAGCTCTTTGCAGATTCTTTGCAGACTGGCCGACCACTAAGGCTTCAACAGTGTTCCCTCAGTCTGTCAAATGAGCATCATGTTGCTTTGTGCAGAGGTTCCCTATTAAATAGCAGGATGTGCACCATTGGTTTACATGTCAAATTAAAGCGTATCCAAGCCAATTTAAGTGGCGCGCAAGTTATTTAACATTCAACCGTTCAACTCTGGACTCCAAAAATACCATCTGCCTGTAAGAACTTGATATTCTGTGATGGAAGATAAATGCCAGCTTAGTAGGCCTTAGTGGATCGTAGGGCTGTAGAGCACCGAGTCGAGGAACAGAGACATTCCTTGTATGATTCTCGTCACCTCGGATGACCTAGACATCTTTCTGAGGAAAAGTTGTATAGATGAATTGAAGTACACCAATAATAAAAAGGTGTAAAAGTGTTTAAAAGAAATGTAAGGACGTGACTAGTCCTGTTTATTTTATTTTTCTATTTGTGTTTTTTATGCGTTGCCTTTTTATCCATCGTTTATTCTATTTATTTTGGATATTTCCTTCCTAATGCAATTACTTAATTTTATTGCCTTATTTTGATCCACTGGGTATCATGCTTTTACCATGTCTATCCAGGCAATTTGTGGCTTTGTTTTTTATAAGTTGCTGTACAAATTACATTTTTACTGTGAAAACTTCCCCATCCTGCTGGGTGTTAGGCTATATGGTGACTTAGTGACCAATGAATGCATTCCATCCAAACCATGCATTTTAAAAGCCTGCTTCTAAAATTAATCTTAACCTCACTAAACCTCCACGTAGCACCCTCATGCTTTGCTGTCATCCCAGTTATTCTAGCAGAATATATTAAATATTTGCAGAGGTCAAACTCTCCGACAACCTGATTCAATACAGTAAGCCTATGATATATACTTAGACATAACACTGAGGTGAAGGTAGAAGGTACATATATTTGACAAAGTGTTTATTCTGCTACATTTTTCTGAAGTTAACATGCATAAGTAGGCACTCCCACAAATCTCTTGGTAGTAGAACTAGGTACAATAGTAGCCTTGAATAATTAATAATTATTCAAGGCTCTTTTTTCATTCATTTTGTTTTGCCGTTGACAGTATGGTTAAGAAATTAAAAAACAATTCACATCACTGCCTTTTGAATAAATGTGTAAATTACAAACAATGGTAAGTGGAATTGACGAATCAGGAAGAGGAATTGAAAAAGGCATTAAAATGGTCCTGGTGGTATGGCTAGCAAGTTAACTGTGGACTGTATGTGTCCCAACACACTGAACCACAGAGAAAAATAGATGGGGAGGATCCAGTGCAGACGTCAGCCTTCGAGAGTAGCAGCTTAACTTTGGCCGTCTGCTGTTGAGCCACTGTCAGGCAGACAGCTGCTCATTGCTTGTACTGAAGAACTTGGTTCCAAAAGAGCCAGGCTGGCCCCAGCTACCAGAACCAAACTAGCTGAATCAAACCTCTACACAGAGGTGAGCAGAAGTACTACATACATGTATTCAGTTAAATGTACATAAGTACTTTACTATGATCCATGAATGACAAAACTCTAAACCTCCAACTGAGAAGATGCTGTGTTTCCAGCTGTGTCTGAGTAGCTGCCACAGATTTACATAATGTGGGTGTGCCTCCATTTTTAGACCTAAATAGCATGAAATCACTTGCTTTAGCTTTTAACCCAAATTTGACTATACAACCCTGGACAATTCAGCTGACTTAGGAAAAACAGATTGAATGAAAGTAAGTAGTAACTGTTGAAAGAGAGAGTAACTGTTGGACTGAGAACTACAATTCTTTTACATTTTCTCCAGTTAGTAGTGAAACCACTACATTACAGCACACCCATTTATTTCCACCTGTCTTCTAAATGCATTCCAACTTCCTCGTGGAAACAGGGGGGTTCAAAGGCGACTACTCCCAAAGTCTCACTCTGAACAGGTAGCCTTTGTATTACTGTGGAGTGTGACGAGCAGAGTTGACAGCTTATTACAGATGATTTCAGCAACGAGAGGAGCTTGCACACTTGTCCGGGCTCAGAGACCATATTGTGCCGAATACGGCATCACTCAGCGGGCATGGAAATTTACAATTCATCTTTTTGTCTGATCCCATTAAAACAGAAGTTTGCATTGCAGAATAAAAAGGAACCAGAGCAAAAACCACCGGACCTTTTGAAGCCAAACTGCTGGGAACAAGTGAAAGCCCAACATGGGATACAATCCACAACGAACGCAAGTTTCCCCAAAGTGACAAAAATGTGGAAGTCTCGGCACTGCCGAATTCTGCACCCCCCCTTCCTTCTCCGTTGCACAAAATACGTCAGCTCAGGGAAAATGCATCGTATAGAGGCCAATGTGTCCCGTACCAGCCATAAACGGAGCTCTGTATCAAGGAGGTCCCATCGGGAAAATTACACCCCTTCAACCCTCCCCTCCACAGCCTCTCCTGCTTTGCCAAAGAGCCACTGTGCTGAGAGACACTGAGCGATAAAAGAGTCTCTATCCACAGCCCGCAAAATATGTATGTAAAAGTATTGGTTCGTATGCAAAAGGGGTGTGTGGGTTGAGGCAAATGGACATTCTGTTTGATTCCGTTTGAATCTCAGCAGGGCATAAGCTGAAGTTTTATATGAATCCTTTAGATCTTTTCTCAGAGAGGTAGGTTCAAAGGGCTACAGGGAGTTCTGATACCAAAAGCGAATCAAATCGTGCACAACAGCGTACTCACTGTGAGAGGCGCTGATGCAGGGAGCTTTCTAGCTGCCAACCATGGATCCTCGCCAACGTTTGAGTCATTAACCAGAGGAATGATTGGCTGCCAAACTTTTAATGGGAGCACCTTGCCGCCTAATGCTCCCAAGATGAGTCAAGTGGTTTAGCCGTGGGAAACACCTTTCAAGAACAGTTAGGTGTTCAAGTTTCCTGCGTGAAAAGCCAGTCAGCTTGAAAGGAAAACTAGAATCTAAGAGAACCGACTGAACAATAAGTGAACTGGGTGAAGATATTACAGAGCAATACAAACACATGCCTGCAGGCAAACAATTCGCAAGTTCCATCTCTCTGCAGGAGAATACAATCATGTAAAGATTTCCTACACGTACAGAGCAGCTGGTCTGACAGGAATCCCTTGCTGTGAAGCACTCACCGGGTCATGAGCTGCGAGGTCACAAATACACAGCTGGCCAAGGAGGACAGGTTGGAAGCGGGGCCACACTAAGCTGTCATCAGAGCCCTGAATGACCAAGCATCAGACAATGCACTCCGGCAGAAAGTGCACTGAGGAGGCACGGTTCATTTTTCAGCACCACCAATACCATGGTTATAAAAATCTAGCGAGCACTGTGTGCACTGTCAAATTAAGGCATCATTAGACCTTGCTGCATGGCAAGACTAATTTATTGTGTATCAGGGATAAATGATGGTCACACTATGCAGGTTGGGATTATCACCGACACCAAGCCATAGTTTCTCCTAACATTTTTGATCTCTGGGAAATTGTGATTGAAATTTTATTGAACAACCACAGCCAGGTGCCACGTTTTCCTATGGAACTCCAAAAAATAAGAAATAAAAATATATTTAATGTACAGCAGGCGTTGTGATGTTCTGGTGTAAGGAATGGAAGACATTTAGGACCCCACTCCCATGCCCTTAAATCAAGCCCAGACAGGAGTGGTATGAGGTGGAGGGACCCTTCAAAATTTCAGTGATAATTACAGACAAAAAAAAAAGTCTAAAACTTGTTTTCGGTTTCCACTCCTTGAAGGTTTTTACTTTGAATCAAACACCTAAGATGGTCTGTGGTTTCACGATAATTTGGGGCATGAGGCTGCTGTCTCACATATGTTTATCTTCCTCATCCTCACATAAATCAGTGTCTAGGCGCGCGAGTGTCGTCAAAGGTAGACGTTTACAAATGTAACATTCCACAGGCGTTTCATGAATGGCTTTGCCAACATAAAAGAATGTCGCCTGTTAATGAAGGGCAAATAACACATGACAGCCAGTTAATTCTTTGTCCTACATCAATGTGTGAAATCTAAAAATAGGTGCATCAGTGCACAGTTTCATAACATATCTGCTTAACACTGTTAAGACAGTGTGGCTTCATGATGTGTGTTGAGATTGTCCTTTTATACACATTGACTACATTGAATGTAAATGACGGCATGCATAGCTGAACATGATTTAAATAAATCCTGACACAGGGGCAGATAGATGGATGTTGTGTCATTCCATGCCGAGTCCAGCAACTTGACACTGAATTCCCTAGCCGAGACCATTACTTCCAAAAATGTATTTACTTGAGCACTGAAACAGGACACCTGCTTTCAGTAGTATATTACAGCGCCCAAGATCAAGTTTTGATTATGGCGCTTTCATAGAAACCCAGTCATTGAGCTCAAGCGAGCATGCAGTATTGTATGTTATCACCGATCTACAGACAAACAGAACTGACCGCTTTGAAATAAGACTAAAACATCCAAATGCTTCTCACAGTGCAAGCTATACAAGCCCGTTGGCCCACGATGTAGCCAGGTAGGTCTGAATGAGCTCATTGTATGTGGCAGAGTGGAAACTGGTCTAAATGTGAGCCAAATTCTCTACCAGCTGGCCGATCTCAAACCTTCCTCCCCACAGCAGAGGAAACACTGAACTAATCAGCCGGCTAATGAAATTGTTCCCTCGCTGAGGTCTACAGTCCCAAGGGGAATGGAGACACAAAGGGGAAGAGAATAGGAGAAAAAAAAACGAAGCATTTAGTGAAAAGTGTTGAAAGATACACTTCCAGGCTGGGTGATGATTTTATATTTAATTGTAATCATCTTTCAGTGGTATTGCATTGTGAGTGAACAAACTTAAGTAGTGATGCAAAATGTTCCAGTGAAAAATAACAGGGTATCCGAGATCAATTATCACCATGTCACCAATGACCATCAGTATGTAGTCGTATGCACAAAACAACCTACTGTAGGATCAACTGCCACACCAGCTGTGGGATCCTTAATCAAAACACATTCATTGTTCAGATAATGATATTTTTTCCCCCTTGGGATAATTTCATTTGAAGGTTCTGATCTTTTTTTTGTGAATCCATATCGACAATGCTTTGTCAAATTCACGTCAGCGTCCATTCACTGCTTGCACGTGCGTGAGAGGCGGACCCCGCCACCAACAATGGAAACGGAATACAGAGAATATGCATTACACACATACGTTTAATGGCTGTTTCTTATAGTCCCAGCGAATTAAAGTATCACATATGGGATTCTTTTTTCCAAAATGATCTTACGGATTACCACTTTAATGTGACCTGACAGTCAGTTGGGGTGGTTGAACTACTCACCTGCTTTCAAATTGTTCTGGAAATAAAAAATGGCCATGACGAAACACCCCAAAGACATGACGAGGACCGTCCGGTTCAATTTAGGCTTTCTCATCCTGAATCTTTGGGAGAAACCGCGGCATCGACCGGAACCTGAGGTTCATACGAAGGGGGGTCCTCCACGGTGCCCGGAGACCGGCCACCCCGCTACCCGAGCAGCGGGCTGCGGGCGAGACGGTCCGGGGTGTTGGAGTGGAAAAGTTGGCTCTGGTCATTCCCTGTTGTCACAAACATCGCCGCTGCCACAGTGGACAGTCCAAAGGCCACACAAGAGCAAAAAAACACAACAAAACTCTAGGTCCTCCTTGAAAGCGCTGTTGAACATCTACGCTACAGCGAGACTCGGGTCCCAGAGACGCGTTTTTTTAAAGGGGGTTTATGTCGTCGGGGCGCCCGTCCAAACGTTCGCCTGTGGAGTTAACTCTTTGCTGCCCAGGCAACAGAGCCAGACGAGCTGCGTGCGTCCCCTAGCGGCGGGCAACAACGGAGGGCTGATGGGGCATTCTCCACCTAATGACTGTAACAATAATAATACACATAATAAACAAAATAATAATACACATAATAAACAAAATAATAATACACATAATTAACAAAATAATAATACACATAAATTAACAAAATAATAATACACATAATAAACAAAATAATAATACACATAATAAACAAAATAATAATACACATAATAAACAAAATAATAATACACATAATAAACAAAATAATAATACACATAATTAACAAAATAATAATACACATAATAAACAAAATAATAATACACATAATCAACAAAATAATAATACACATAATAAACAAAATAATAATACACATAATTAACAAAATAATAATACACATAATTAACAAAATAATAATACACATAAATTAACAAAATAATAATACACATAATAAACAAAATAATAATACACATAATTAACAAAATAATAATACACATAAATTAACAAAATAACAATACACATAATAAACAAAATAATAATACACATAATAAACAAAATAATAATACACATAATTAACAAAATAATAATACACATAATCAACAAAATAATAATACACATAATTAACAAAATAATAATACACATAATCAACAAAATAATAATACACATAATAAACAAAATAATAATACACATAATCAACAAAATAATAATACACATAATTAACAAAATAATAATACACATAATCAACAAAATAATAATACACATAATCAACAAAATAATAATACACATAATTAACAAAATAATAATACACATAATAAACAAAATAATAATACACATAATAAACAAAATAATAATACACATAATTAACAAAATAATAATACACATAAATTAACAAAATAATAATACACATAATAAACAAAATAATAATACACATAATAAACAAAATAATAATACACATAATCAACAAAATAATAATACACATAATCAACAAAATAATAATACACATAATAAACAAAATAATAATACACATAATCAACAAAATAATAATACACATAATCATTTTCAAATGTTTTGCTATTGTTTTTTTGTTTGCCCCCCCCCCCTTTCAAATAAACAAAACATAAACAATCATAAATAATAAACAACCAGTCTATTGTTGTTGTTGTTGTTGTTAATGAATTATTTATAAAGACGCTAACAAATAATACCCCCTGTGAAAACATGGGCAGATAACCCATACTTAAACTATTAAACAATACACAGCAAAAACTATGATATATATATATATTGTTTATAAATATGTTATAGATATAAATATGCTTCAACTACTATAACTACTACTACTACTACTACTACTACTGCAACAATAACTGCTACTACTAATAATACTAATGCTACTACTACTACTACTACTACTACTACTATGAATTATAATAATAATAATTATAATAAATATAGCTGCAGGCAGCAATACACAGGGTCCAGTTTAGTCATGTTAGGTATGTATTTGAAATGCCGTATATGGCATAAAATCAAATAAATTGTTTGTAATAGAATACACACGTAGGTGATATTTTTAACAAATCTGCCCTTGGTGGTCATTCTCCCTCGCCCTCGTCTTTTTTCAGGGTGTGTTTTGAGTGAAGATTCCAAGTGCAGTGCTGAGTTAGTCACAATGCGCTCTGAGCCTCTGCCACTGACTTCATGTGGTGAAAATGTGTAGGAGGAGTTATGGTGAATGGGTAGGTGAGTAGTCAAAATTATGGAAAAAGCATGACAGTGAGTGAAAGAGTGACGTTTTATTGAAGGGTTGGTCAAAACAGTTTGACAAAACAAGGGCCAAAATACATCAATATGTTTATGTCACCTGACATGTAATACTTTTTTAGTGTTAATTTTTAAGAGGAGAGTGGCTGACCTGTAAAGCAAGACGTTCTGCCCCCCCGCTTCTTCCAAAAGCACAAAGACAGTTACATGATTTCATAGCACAGACACAATAAATACATGTTCCTTGCACTGTGCAATTGCTTATGGTTATTGTTTCAACTAACTGCAATTCAGGAAGATTGTATAAATTAATATCTCTGGAATGTCTGAAGGTGATGTTATTGCGTGTCAGCTGTCCTCAGAAGCTTATAGGTTTATGACGGTTTATAATCCAATTGTCTTCTGGTAATACTTCAATAATAAAACAATTATTTTCAAACATAATAAAGGTTAGTAGTTATAAAATAATACCCGTTACTCTGTAGATTCAAATAGTTTCTGTTGCTACTACTGTAACTACAATTCAGGAAGACCGTACACAACATTATCCGTGTTCCAAACGGAGTCCAATGGAATAGTCCAGTGAGCAGATGAAATATCTGAAGTATTTACTGTCAGGATCCTGCCCTGCCCTGCACTAGGTCCATCTCATCTGTCTCTCTTTGTCTCCCTCTAGCGCTCTCTGGTGCCTTCTGTCAGTCTATAGGGCCCTAGGCCCCTCTCTAGCTCCCTCTGTCTATCTGTCTGGTGCCACTGCACACCTGTCCCAGTTAATAATCTCACCACCGGTCTTCACCTTCCTCGTCACTCCTAGGGTATTTAACCGGGTCCCCATCCACTCTGTTGTTGCATGTGCTCCTGCGTGTGCTGTGTATGTTTCCCTGGGCGCCCGAGCCCGAGCCCCGAGCCTCGATTCCCCGCCTGCTCCTGAGTCCCTGCCTGTTCTTGGTTCCCTGTCTGTCTGCACATTAAACCCCGTACCTACTCCCAACACCGTGTGTCCTGCATTTGCGTTCACCTGCCCGTATTCCTAACTTTTGCAAATGGAACATTTAATGTCAGGCAGTCGTGGCACGCCGCCATTTTGCACATGCAAGAGCTGATTGACGTGAGCGGTGACACGCTTGTCTGTGACCAATCAGCCACTGATGTAAAACTTTCATGAACAAAAACAATAGGGGTCTCCAGCCACTTTGAGGGCTGGACCCCTAAGACTAATAATAATAAATATGCAGGCGACAATACACAGGGTCCAGTATCGACACCGATTACAAATTTTCGGATTCCCATGGATCATTTTGCATCAGTTTGTGCTGTCGTACCTCTCTACGTCAGCATTATTTTCCTTCAACGCAGCATTAGCTAATATAATGAAGCGCTGACGGGAGTTTTCCAAGTCCTGGTGACACACAGAATTACATAATTACTAATACAAGCCGATAGACTTGTATTTTATTAGTTTATCCTCAAAGTTAGAAGGTGGCTGATAAAATATCAATTGAACAGATCTACAGACAGTAGACAGATCTACCAGGTAAGAAAGTACATAAACCTACAAGTAAACGCATAGTTTGTAATCTCGAACCACTGCAGAGTCAGTCTACACCGCACACTGGACACGGTGCCAATGACCATTCTGAATCAGAATCTGTACATTTATAGTAAATAGTATGATGACATCATAAAGTATCTTACTCTGAATCTCATCTCGTTCATTTTGTTTACGAATAGTGGCATGTCAGTCAAGCAGGACCAGCTGAATATTTGGGGTCAAAGTTGTTCGGTTTTTCATAAATTTCTGCTCTGTAAGTGGATTGATTTGGATGAAACTTCAAACACAAGGTGTTTCTGACATACAAGTTCAAACAAGTCGTAACCGTGTTCGTAGCTTTTCTTCGGTTTCAAATAGTTTTAGGTTTCAAAATTCAGAGAATTTTCCCCGAACAATATCAACCAGCCCACACAATAACTAACTTGCTAATGTTGTTGCTGCCTCTTCTGTTGTAGTACATGATATATACATTCTTAGCTACCCAAAACAAAATCTGATTGTTCTATCTAATCGGATGTCATTCATATTTGTCCTTTTCTTGGAATATATTGATTTAATAACTGAATTGGGCTATCTCACGTTGCCATTTTGATGTTAGAAATCCAGCGATTACACTTTTCAGTTAGAGTCAGTAGTTTAGTAGACAAGACGAGAAGGCAGCTACAACTTTGAGGAAACGCCTACGTCTGTCTTATTTAGAAACGTTGGTAGTATAGGTTATGCACTGTGGTGCTTTTGTGCAGCTCTGTTTCGTCTAGTGCACCTTTTCTTGTCCATAACTCTCCGGTCTTCATCAGCATTCGCTCTTGCCATCTCAATCAAAAGAGGAGCTAAGGAAGATGTGGATGCTGGCTTTGTCCAGCATACATGAATGATTGCTTCAAGTCAAGAGGTTGTTTGGTGGGAGTGATGGGAGTACAATGGGAAGAAGAGGGGGGGGGGGGTTGGCACATGACTTTGGAGAGGGTTCCAAAGTTCACCCGTAATCCCTCATGTGATGCGACTGCTCACAGCCTCCACACTTTCAGGGTTAGACGGGTGGAACGGTCAACCGGTGCCCCCTGTCCACATCTGGCTGCAAAGGCGCTTCGCTTCCAAGTTAATGAGGGCGAAAGGTGAGTTGGCCCCTTCCTCCGCCTCAGGCACACGTCTTCTTCCGGCTCCGGGTGTCAGGAGTTCCCCAGAGCAGCCGGCCAGGTTAGGACCCACCACGCGACAGGTCAGACCCCAAGCTCGGTCGCACGGTGGTGTTAAAGCCTGCGGCGGCGTGTTTACCGTCTGGGAGTGGAAAGGTAGCGGTTTGAACGCGAGCACTCCGGGGAGGCCGAAGGCCGGAGAGCATTATTCTCCTCAGCCGACCAGCCGAGACGGCTTCCAGCAGCGGGAGTCAATAGATGCTATCTAGGTTCACTGTCTTGGAGTTGATACTGACTATTATTTTAAGTGGAGACACAAAGGATGCCACATGAGGCAGGATGTGGATTTTAAGAAAAACAACAGATCTATGTGCTAATTCTATGAGGATATACAGTATATGAAGAATACATTCAACAATCAGAATCAGGCTTTATTGGCCAAGTGCACTTACACATACCAGAACAAATAAAGATTGTAAAAAGGAAGTAATGCAAAATGTAAGAAAAATATTCATATGAAACCATGAACATAAAACATGAATGTAAAATAATAAACATGGGTAAAAATATAAATAAAAAAAATATAAATAAAAATATTAATACATAATAGAAAAAAGTAAAGTAAATATATTTTTTAGTTACAATAACAATTTTGTCATCTGCAGGCTGAGATTATTAGTATAGTATTGGTCCCTGGTGGGTCACTCAATTGCAATTGGGTGACCCATTACAATTTTGCTTCTAACTTGTTCTTTAATTATCTGAATTCAAAAATGTAATTTGGCAGCACTTAATTTGAGAAAGAAATCATGACATATATTTTTTGTTTTAATATATAATACAAAACAATAAAAATTAATATAAATATTAGTAGTAAATATGATTTTTGTTATGTATAATATGTACCTTAACCTCTTTCTGAATTAAGTGAAATCGCACAGAGAAAGTACACCAAGCTAAAGAAGAATTACAGAGAGGTTGGGATTTGTGAGATGGAGCTGCCCTCTACTGGAAAATGAAGATGTTCAAATAATAAAGGGTGTGAGCTGCGAAAAAGGAAGTATGAATAAAGATATTAATAAAAGACAAGTTCTAAATTAGAAAAAGATGTAAGACAAAGTTCAGTCCTGGCATTTCCAGCCAAAAGTTACCATATTGATTTCATATGCAATAAATTCAGTTATATATATATAAAAAATATATTCCCTATTTTTTGAGCAGGTGGCCGCCGATTGAAGCACTACAAGTATGGAAAATACAATTAACAATTAATAACAACTTCTACTTATTTCAGGCGCAACGTGAAAAATGAACAGCAGAGGGCGCTTTGGAGCAGAGGCCGCTCACGCGCGAGACGACAGAAGAAACACATTTTGTCAGAGTTTACTTTCGAGTCACACACGATCCACATTTTAGGCAAACAGACAGTGTGCTGTGCTGCATGTGTGTTAAGTTCCACACCATAATCATCGTGAATCTATCAATTCCAATCTATCAATTCCAACCTATTTTTATGTAAACGTCCGTCAACCGCCTACTGTCGCGGCCCACCATAAAGTGAGCATTGATTGACGTCAACGGGTCAATGCGCTTTAATCGTTTTGGCCGAAGCAAAGTGAGCGGCATTAATGCGGGAATAACGAGGCCTCTTGGAGTAGGCTCTGCAAACGACTTGTCCTTATTATTTTCGGTAAATCATCATTATTATTTCTCCACAAATCCAAGAACAAACCCAGACTGTACGGTGTCCACGCCAGTGATTTGACAACTTCCTCATAATAGGGCGGGATTTTTCCCCGTGAACTGGGGCCGATCTGAAAGCAGCAAGTCATGGTGAGACAAGGGGATGACCTTTGACCCCCCCCCCCCCCACTGCGGTTTTCAATAACACCTTAATGCTCCACAAGGCAGATTACAGCCACCAAGCAGAAAGAAACTCATTAACTCCAGGTCTGCTTAGGCTTATGCAGGGTGTTGGGAAGAATAAAATAAAAATTATATACATATGAAATAAGTTTTGTACTTGAGTTTCAGTGGTTGAGAATTTCAAAATAAAAAAATCTATATATATATATATTATATGTATATAAACGACTACAGGTGTGCGGTGTAGACCCCGTTGGTGTGTAGCGGTTGCGTCATGCAGAATTTGCGCTGGTTCGAGACTAAAGATGAGCCGATGCTGAAAAAAATGACAACTCATTTTAGCAGTAATGCTGATGTAAAGATGAGCCACAGCACCAACTGATGCTGCGTTCCATGGGAACTCTAATATGTGTAATTGGCATCAATACAAAGTTGTTTTACAGGAAGTCAGAACACCCTGCGGCTATATTTCTTATTATATTAAAATGTTAATATTAAAAGACTCCCATTTCTATTTTATTTTAGAATTAATAAATTAAGGTTTAAGGTTTATTATGACCAAGCATTTCCCATGAATGTGTGAAATATCTAAGGGAGTTGTATTCACTTCAGTCCAACATTTCCATGTAGTAAAATCTAATTATTTAGTTGATAAATATCTGATCTCACCCCTTGATAAGAATATGAGCAGATGGATTGTCCTCTGCATACAGCATCAACTAAATTAAATCTATAATTCATCAGGTCGTCACGGCAACCGGTACAGGTGACGGTCATTTGGGATGCGGGCCGCTGACGCTAAACAAAGGCTTCACACCAGCATTGATCACAAAACTAGCGTTTTATGACCACACGTCTCTGATGTGGGGGGATGCAAAGTAGGTGGTTTGCTTTGTCCACACAGATTTTGATCTACTGTACTTGCCAAGTGCTTAAAAATAACCCATCCACCGTCTCTTTACATGACTAACAAACACGACTGGCAACCAGCTCTTCGGTGGAAAACTGTTAAGTTTCAACATTTGTGTTCCCATATCTCAACAGTGTTGCAACAGCGAAACAGACTTGAGAAATGCTTGTGGTAAAGTGGCTTCTGTGCAAAACCGACAGTGGTTTTGTCTTTACACAGTTAAGGGACGTTTGAGTGTGGCCCTGTTATATGCAAACAAGACTATTGAGGGACGTCTTTACCATTCTTATCATTTTAATCTGAAGGAGCTATTAGAAGGATGCTTTTACGATTAGGTTATTACATCTACTACTAATCTAGAACAACTAGAAGTGTACTTTTTTTTTTAAATTACCATTTACTTGTAACTACTTACTCAAATTACTTTCAAATGTAAGTGAACCAGGGCATTTCTTCCTGAGAATAAAACAAAATCAAAATAACTTATTCCCAACCTGGGGTGCCAGATTTCTAACAGGATTCGTGGCATAAGCTTTCCCCAACAGTCAAATATTGGTCCAAAATCCATGACTATATGTTAGAATGTGTTTATGGCCTAAAAGCTTTGCTCTCAACCATGAAAATAGAAACCGCTCAGACAAAAGCTAATAAATACATGATAAAATAAATGCAGTCTTTTAACTAGATCTAGTTCAGTCTGAGACCTGAGTGAGTCTGGTTTGATTCAGGGTTCTAGGGACAAAGGTTGTGAGCCCCAGCAGTTTCATCTTCCGTTGTAAAACACAGGACTCAATCATTGACATTTCATTACATTGTGTCATTACAATGTACAAAGTCTCACATTTTGAACAGGCATGTCCTAGTAGTTTATTAAGCCTTCAAAGATAATTCATCTACAAACAGTGGTGGGATATAAGTATATACATCCAACCAATGTCATTAAATGACAGAAGTTAGTTGAATACTGTCTTAGAATATTCTATACATCTTAGTTGTTTTTGACATATACAGAATTCAGAGATAAAGAGGAAGAAAAAAACGAAACAAAAAAAAAAAAACATGACAAGCATTCATGTAATCCGGCTCGAAAGGAGCCGGAGGAGGATGTTAGACGACAAAAGTCCAAGACATTTCATGGGCGTTGTCATCCATCCATGTTCTGCAACGGCACTACAGTTTGAAAGATTCAAATGTGGGTGTTGGTTTACACAGGCTGAAGCTCTGTGCAAATTGATCTATCTGGTTTACACCAGAATAGTCATGGGGCGGGGGTAAAACTGAAGCAGCAATATCAAAATGTAATCAGTAAACATTGAAGGAAGAGTCACCCAATATGAAACGATTTTCTCTTTTTCCATAGAGGTGTGTGAAAACATTCAAATGTAGACAGAAGAGATGAGATTACATATTCCAGAGTGTAATGCCAAAGTCATATCTGTGTATGGGAAGTGGATTCAGTTGGGGGCGATTGGACGAAGGGGTTATGGTCCCTCCAGAAGTGTCTACAGGAGGACATCAATCCTGACCCACCTCAGTGTTGGGGTTACGGGGCAGGATTTCACAAACAGCACACACACACTCTTTGGGGGACAGTGTGTGTTGTGCTCCTCTCGAGACGACACACCGAAGGGAGCCAAGGAAGGGAGCAGAGTAACCCCGCTGTTCAGCAGGCTGCCCGACACTGGCCTTATCTCTCGCCGCACACTGGTTCCGAGCCGTCGCAGTCGCTTCCTTTGGAGAGGCTCGCGGCTGGCTCCAGAACCGAGATGGAGGTGAGTGGTGGAGAGGGCTAGGAGGAGGGGCAGCCCGCTAAACGAGCAGGGTTTAACCTCAGCATCCAGCCTGGGTGATGTCTCCACCAGAGCTCTTGGTCACATCCAGGGTGGTGAAGACCTGCAGACACAGACGAGGGAGCTCCATTTAAAAAATAAAATAAAATAAAAATGCAAACCTTTTGCACAGTTAACCCATGGCTCTATTATTTCACGAGGATATCTGTGTTATTATTCTAAATAGGCACCCAAGAAATGTCGTGAAAGCGGAAATTTGTTTACCACGTTTAACAGACATTTTCTGCTCAGTTACGACTGTAGGTTAATGCCACTTTCACATTAATGTTCTTTTTGCAATGTCAATAGCAAAGCAGCTATATACATAAACAATATTTACAATAAAATTAAAAGTTGCAACACAAATGAGAAGATCACTGCCTTTGCCAATCTCGCAGCTTTAAATGACAAATAATTTCAGACAATAACTAATACAATCATGGAGCTCTACAAGGCTGCAGTGTTATCGTAGCACCGTGGGGGGTCTGCCGTCAGTGCTGCGTCTTACCTCTGCGCAGGTGGGGTGGATGCCGATGGTGTTGTCCAGCTGCTCTTTGGTGACACCGCACTTGATGGCGGCGCCGAAGCCCTGCGTCACCTCCCCGGCATTTGGCCCCAGGTAGTGGAAGCCGATCACTCGATCCTATGCAAAGACGGCGTATTACCAAAACTCCCAATGGTACCAACCAGGTCTACTGCAAACTTAACCATTCTCTAAAATAGATCTGTCACACCCATCACCCAGACAAAAAGGCAGGTAATGACAGAGGTAGGTTCAACCTACATTGTCCAGCTTATTGCAGATGAGCTTGGAGTAGCATCTGTTGTTGTCCCTGTTGGGCACAGTGAACTCCAGGGGCCAGAAAAGGCTGTGGTACACCTACAAAAGGGGAAATGCACGTACATTAGAACAACCTTTTTCCCTTTCTTTTTTTTTCCCTCTTTAAAACCACCAATAAAGATTCAGTACAGTGTATTGATCAAATTGATATATTTTACAAACAATATACTTAAATTTAGACCGAAATACATTTCTTTTTCAATGGTTAAGCACGCCACCTGTACTGTGTTCTCAAGTTTTAACAGGTTAAGACCTACACATCAGCCTGATGAAGCCTCTGATGAAATCAAAGTGATTATTTTTGTTTTCCGTAAGAGCAGGGACTCTGGTATTACAAAATGAAATTCAAGGACTTTCAAGTACGTTTTAAGCACTATTTTTTCCATTTACAAGGATTTCATCTCACTGTCTCATATATATATATATATATATATATATATATATATATATATATATATATATAAAATTAATCTCATTGTCATCTACTATTATAAGGAGATAGTAGTATAAATACAAAAAACAGCATTTTGTTGGCTAAAATGCTACCACTCCTCCCATCCAAATTATTTTTATACGACTATATCTTTAAATATTTATTAAATAACTGTACAATAAAGTATTTGGGCAGTGTAATTTTAAACAAATAGCCAGTACAAGGGTAATGATTACAGCGAGGAAAACCTCTTTCCCTGTCCATATGGACACCTGACTGTTGTTTTAAGACAGACTTAAAAAATGGTGAGCCATTCCTTTAACAGACTGTTGTTGCTGCTCCTGCAGTAATGAGCCAATCACACGTTGCATTAAATAGAAAAACGCTTGCAGTGATTGGCTGGCTTGTAGCTGCTGTGGTAGTGGGCCAATTACATGTCACATTAAATCTAAGAGTGCTTGCTGTGATTGGCTGCAAGCAAAACCATACAAATAGTATTTTTTTCTAGATCTGGGTACAAAAATAATCAAATGCAGGTATTGTTTGACTGAAGAAGTTTCGATACTACTTGGTATTGGGTTATTTCTGACGTAATACATTCAAGGTATTGAGTACCAATACGGAGCCCAAATTATAAGTGTTATTATAAATTAAATGTATATTTCCCTGGCATAATCTGTCATAAAAGGCATTCTGGAATATTTTTATTTTATTTCATTATGATTTGAATAAGAAAGGGAGCTTCAAGGACTTTAAGCACTTCAGTACAAAGGGGGCTATTTTCAAGGCACTCCAGTACTTACATTTCTGAGGACATAATTCAAGCGCCTCAAGGACCTGGTAAGAACCCTGGTTAGAGACATCCGACATGCTTCTATTTGTCACTGTAGTTAAGTTGGTATCGACAGCAGGACGCAGATCCTGAGTCACGTCAGTCATTCGAAAAGTGCAAGTCATTCTGAGTGCTTTTCGAGACACAGCCACTCAGAGGCTCGTTTTACTATTTGGTGTAGGGTGAACCTGATATCTGATGCTAATCAACGATTCACATGTGCCTGTGTGTGACTTGCCTCAAGGTTTTCCTGCCCATACAGCTCTAAGGCCCTCTCCTCTGACAGCCCGCAGGAACCGTACTCCAGGGGGGTGAAAACTGTGGTGGGGACGTTTACGTAGTCGCACTGCAAGGAAAAAGGAGGGAGGTAGTTAGCTACGTCAGCACTCGACTTGAACCTAAAAAATAAACAAAATGTCTCTAGCATTTAGCACTAGAATTTAACACTGTGGTACAATACTACTTCCTGATTTTAGTGTGTTCACCTTGACCGCCGAGCCCCCGTAAAGGCGTCGTGCCAGAAGCTTGCCGGCCTGGATGGCTACGGGTGTGAGCTCCCACTTGCCCTCCAGGATGTCGCCAATGGCGTAAATGTGTGGCACATTGGACTGCTCCTCATCGTTCACTGGGATTTTTCCATTCCTGGACAGAGTAGAAAAGATAAACTATTAAACATTTCAAATCATATCTGGGGAAGGAAGGAAACACACACACACACACACACACACACACACACACACACACACACACACACACACACACACACACACACACACACACACACACACACACACACACACTTTCAGGGCCCTCTGGCACAGAGACGGGGTCGTGAACAACCCCGTCTCTGTTTATTGTAGAGAGTTGGCCAGTTGGAATTAGACAGGAGCAGATAGAACATGTCATGACAGGGCTCCTCTCCTGAGTGTTTGGTGATGGGTTTACCTGTTGCTCGTTAGACCAAGCAACAGGTATGCAGCCACTCTGATCCCAATCACCTAGATCCAGATCAGATGTGGCTGCCCAACCCAGACCATCCCCACACCACACCTACCAACCAGGGAGGTGAACAAACAACAGTAGAAAAAAAAAAAAAAACATCATTAACGGGGGTGGGGTTGCATTCTGGGATTAAAGTTTTTGAAAAATGTTTTCTCTGCATTTATGTTCTAAGCTTTTGGAAAATGCCTTCCAGGGTGGAGATTTTTCAAAACTTTTGTTTTCCATGCATTCGTGTTAACAAAGTTAAATGGAGCTTTTTGAAAATGCAGATGTCAGGAGCTCAACTTGCACAAGCATCAGGAATCTATGAGTGATGGCCGATGACCATTGCTTAATTTGCTGTGTTCATTAAAAGCTTAAGTCTCTTACCTTCGGAATTATGTTAGTCCAGACACTATTTGACTACCGTGGCGCTCAAGAAGAAGCTCACTACGGATGCTCCTCATGTTCTTCTGTGGTGTATGAGATCAAGTTTTATGACATTATCGTCCCCTACTGGCCTGGCGGGCTTATGTGAGAGTTTTAAAATCATTTTTGTGCTCTCGTGTGGACATTCATTTTTTTTTTTTTTTTTAAACCAATGGGCTTTCAGAAATATCCATATATGTGTGGACGAGTCCTTATTTAGCACCCATCAGGCTGTCCTGAGAATTATTGGGTCCAAGGTTACATTAAACACAAGAACCTTTAAGAATGATTGTACCTATGTGCCTGCATCTTAAAAACTGCATTACATAATGAGGCCAACTAATAAACAGCCCATGAACCCAGCCGCCCCTCTGGCTGAAAGTATGAAAAAAAAACTATGGTCATGGGACTGGAGCATATGACTAAGTGCCGTCTTAAAACTGCCTTCATGCTGCCTTAATCCACAGTGGCCCTCGCAGCCTTGACAGGTTAGCTATTCACAGTGGCTCATCACATAGTGGGGAAAAGATACAAATAAAACAACTTAATGAAAATAGAATACATTATGAAGAGCAACACAACCTTCGGTACTTGCAAAGCCAACACTGCTACACTTAAACTGAACACAAACTGAACACACACACGCCCCCAGCCGAGAGCCATGGGGCGGCAAAAATGCTGAATCACTGTGACTGTGGAAAGTCTTAAAGAGACACACACCTCTCCTGATGTGACACTGACATGTGGAAATGACAAAAGGATTAAAGCATGGAAAAAAGGCACAGTCAGTGTGAGAGAGGAGAAGGGGGATAGAGAACTTACTTGGGGTTGACATTGACCCCTGCGATGTCAAGGCCGAGTTTGTCTGTGCACGCGTTTCGGCCCACTGCGATTAAAACCTGAATGACAAGAAAGTGGCTTCTTCAGTTTTGGCAAAAGCACTAATGGAAAAAAGTCACACTGGTCGGAATGCCACTGACAGTTTATTTCACAAGACACTAAGGTATTCTTAGCTTAAAGCAACACAGCGAGGAATGGAATATATGCAACGTGAATATTTCAACACAAACATGAAGCACTTGTAGATTTGTTATCTTAATGTGTTGAAGCTTGTGTAAGCTCTGTAAAGGTGCACTTGAAGCAATATTTGAATATACTTGAAAGCTGCTTTCAACTTTTTATTTAATTTAAAAGAGTACCTCAATAAAGGAGGCAGCATAATTGTACAAGTCACGTTGTGAGCTTTGTATTTTTATAATGATTATTTTTTTAGATGGCTATCATAAGAAAATTAACAACTTAGTTGTTTGAGAAAAAAATAAATATGGGATCAGAATTTGTAGATACTTAAGGCTGCGGTATCCCTACAGAAATGAAAAAGTGGACAATCTGTAACTGAAAGTGGCTGAACCTGGATCAACATGAAAGTAGCAAGAGGGCGTAATGGCTGCCGGTCCTTACGTACAGTGTTGTACTCTCCCTCAATGACCTCGTCGCTTTCTGTGGACTTGGCTGTCACCTTCAGCCTGCCAGGAGTGCCCGCTTCCAGCTCCTCCACCTGACACAGGCAGATGAGTGCACCACCTCAATGTTAAACTCATGTCCAGTGGAGAAGATCAACACTACAATGACATCCAATTACAGCTCAGGGTTTGGCTATACACTCAACAGCCACATGGTGAAACTGGATAGCATCAGGTCCATTTTGAAAACATTTCAAGTCGGTAGTAAGCGGCAGTCTATACTACTTGGGTGCATTATTGAGGTGTGAGTCACATGAACATATGAATCAAAATCGCCTTTGACCTAATGCATTTAATAAAGGACAAAAAAAGCCACTGAGAATACCACACCTTTACAGGGATGAACTTGCGGAGGAACTTGACTCCGTGCTCCTCCATGTGCTCGCCGGCTCGGTTGGCCATGTCCTGGTCGAAGCCTCGCAGCAGGATGGAGCGAACCATGATGGTGATATCCAGGCCCAGACCCGCCAGGAAGCCACCGCACTCCAGAGCCACGTAGGACGCCCCAATCACCAGGGTCTTACCAGGGCAGTACGGCAAGGAGAACAGGTCATCACTGGGGGGGGGGGGGGGGGGGGGGGCAAACATACACAAAGATTCAGAGGAGTCAGAACACCAACATGTGTGTCTACATTTTAGTAGAATCTTCTTGCTGTGCATTAAAATCAAGTTATTAAATTACAATCGTTGTAATGTGTCAATTTCACAAGGTGCCAACTTAAACATTGGCAGAGAATAAAAAAAATTAAAAACATACAAATTGCAGTCATTAACTAAACTACTTTGTCATGAAGGATGCCAAGCTGGTGTGCAGCAATCTGACCTGCCATTTAGGAGATTGCACACCTATTAACCAGAAGCCATAAAAAATAAAAAATAAATAAAACTTTTTTTTAAAAATAATAATAAATAAAAATAAAAGTCCCGAGGAGAATAAACACAGCGGAATCATCAAAAGATGTTGCTTTGGCGGCAGCAGTGAGCCACTTTGGTGTGCTGCTCTGACCTGGTGATGCAGTACTCCTTGTCTCCCGGGATCCCCAGGTAGCGCGGCCTTTCACCAGTGGCCAGGACAAACTTGGCCGCAGTGTGAACGGTCTCCTTCCCACGCTTGTTTGTTGCCTAATATCAAAACAATATAATAAAAAAAATAAATACAATTTAAAAAAAGACTGGTGACAAATTGATAGTGTGATAGAAAAAAACTGCATAACTGGAAGGATGTTGGGAAATCCCTGAAATGGCAACTGTGAGAGCGGTGATGCTAGCAAAACCGCCATTCCATTCCTGTCTCATCAGGTGAAACACACCAACAGCAAAATTGATTTGCTAGCGGTTGCAAGAGGTGTGACAGGACGCGGTACACTGATTTTTGGCTTTCTGTGACTCACACCCACTGAACCACCCACCTTGATTTTGTGTGGTTCGATGAACTCTGCGTAGGCGTTGACATAGTTGACGTTCTTGTCTCTCAGCGCCACCCTGTAGCCCCAGTTCAACGAGCCGATGTAGTCGTTGATTGCCGTCTTCATTGTCTCCCAGTTGTGTTTCACTGGTCATGAGAAGAACAATCTGTCAGAACTGTCAGGCCTTTCCTCAACACCAGGGTATTAGTGAGGCTTTCAAAATGTGAGCCATTTTGTCGCGTTCCATGAAGCTATGAACAGTTAGAAATGATGGGAGCCAACGTTTTAATAAAGGCCTGGGTTGAAAAGTAGCAAACCTATCTTTTAAGAACTGATCTGATATACTCCGTAAGGACGGTCTCGGATTTACCACGCCATGATGTCCCGATTTCCCCCCGCCGTGACCTCCTGGGCCTGTGGCTGACCTCTGACCCCTCACCTTTCTCGTCAATCTCCCAGCCAAACTTGCGGGCATCCTGCATGGCTGTGCCCAGCAGGGCTGTCTGGTGCATCAGCTTCTTGGGGATGCAGCCCACGTTCACACAAGTACCGCCCAGACCTGACCAACCACAGAGAAGAAAATTAACAGATGAAGGGGTCCAGATCATCCAAAGAGATTCACTCCGACAGGTGCGGCAGTGTTGCAGAGGAGCATAAACTGCTTACCCCATGTGGTCCCCTTTGGAGTGGGCACAACGAAGTCCAGTACCATCACCTTATTACCAAGCATGGCTGCTTCCTGTTGCAAATAGAAGCAATTTCAAAATCAATGTAGAGTAAATGTTTTCATTTTCAATGTAAGGAACACATTGGAAAAAAAATGCTTTTCTGTCACGAGTCCCTCACCTTTGAGCAGGCCAGGCCTCCAGAGCCTCCTCCGATGACAATGAGGTCGTACTCATATGTCTCGTTGTCGCCGCTCAGTAGCTGCTGGAGAATGCCATCTTTGTGGGCCTGCCAACGGAAACATGGAGATTTTTACGGTCTTTGGAAACAAAGTGGTTTTAAATCTGCTATTTAAAATCACTATTTATAGAACTAGTTTTCAGAACCCAAACAAAGTTTTTAGTTTTATTTGTTCAAATTAGTGAGTGGAGGTAATCCATTACTGCGGAATGAATCCCAATCAAATGTATTTCATAGAAGGAGATCCAGACCAATGGAAACAGACTATTTGAGTTGGGAAGCTATATCTGCCTTTTGTCTGAAATAAGAACTTTATGGTGTTAAATTATATATAAAGGATCTGATCAAATTTTACAAAGATATTACGCTTCTGATGTATTTATGAATTGCCTTTTAAGAATAGTAACTGTATTCTGGAAGGGGTACAACTCATTAATACTTTCTGCTGCCCTGGAATAACATATCTATCTATCTCTCTTGTCCATAGTTTACACAATCACAAGCATTATTTGCCACAGCCACTTTTGTTTGAGGGGCTGTGAACACTTACGATATTTTCCGCCTTGACCAGAATAATATTTTTATTTTTATTTTTTTTACAATGCAACTTAAAAAACATTTATTACTGAGACCCCCCCCACATCAGACCACCAACCCAACAATAAAGGGGGACAAAATCCCACAGCATACAGAGAAAACACTGAATTTAGATATGAGCAATTTTTATGATAATAGATGTCGGTCTGCCTACCAAAAGGCCACTTGAACCAAATAGGTCCCTTCAAACCCTTTTGTAGCATCTGAACAAGCATCTTGATTGTGTTGAGCAATCAGTTTGAGATTCGCAACATTTACTGCAATATCTGATGAAAGGCCTGTCGTGATAATTACTTTATTGATGTATCGTACGATATACAGACACAACCTTAATAATGGCCCGCTATATTTACATGCGTCATTGTTTACATAAGAATGTCAGCAACATTTCAGCCAACGTGATGCCAGAATAAAAAGTAAGGTTTTCCCTACCATTATAAGACTTGAGCGCAACACCTAAGCATTTTTTCACAGCACCAGAGAGCGACGCCACTACTCCAAGTATCAACGTGACAAAACCTTAACAGTACCTTGTATCCACGAATAAATAATGTATCATTTCTCTATATATATTTTTAAAACCATTTTAAAAATGAATGTAACAAAGCCGAATAAACAGAAAAAATAAACATAAACACTATGCCGAGACATATTTTGCCGTCATTTTTGGTCGCGCTGCTTGTCTTCTCGTCTGCTCTGTGTTGGGAGTTTCACTGTGGGTGGGGCTCAGACAGACAGACCAGCCTGATAATCTATTTTATTTATTGTTTTGATTGTGTGGTTTTATTTTATTTACGTTTTATTTATTTAGGATAAATAAATATTATATTTTACATTTATGTTGCCTACCTGCATAGTTTTGTCACAGCCACCAATGTGTGTCTTGTTGATGAAAACATTGGGAACTGTTTTCTGCCCAGTCATCTCCAGCAGCAGCTCCTGGTAGTTGGATCCATCCTCTGCACAAAAATATCAGCATTGTCATGAGATAAGCATGTGTCGTCAGTTAGGCTTAAAGCAATGAAAAATAAGTGTCAGATAATAAGGGACATAAAAAACAATTGCCCTTCAAACCTGCAGTCAATTCAAAACACAAGAAGCTTATGCAGTAGGAAGACAAGACATGTAGCAATATTTGATGGAAATTACCTAACAGGAAAGATGGGAGTATTCTACTGCAACACATTCCATCATCAGAATTGCGCAAATAATATCAGAGCAGTAAATAAAACACTTTGTATGGAGTACCTTTATATCAAAAAAATACTTATCGTACCAATTAGATCCAACTCCACAACGTTGCACGTGATGTTAAGCTCTTTAAACAGATCTTTCACCTTAAAAAAAAAAAAGGAATACAGTAGTTAGTACTTTTATTTCTCAACAGCTGTGACCAGTATTTTAATGTAATTCAAACCCTAAATGTTTGTGATCACCTTATCAGTGGTCTAGCTTAATATCTTGACATGTACAGTGTGACAGATCCGAATCTGTTTATTCGGCCAAGTACATTTTCTTATACAGTACAAGGAGTTTGTGTTTCAAGATTCAAGATTTTTTGTCACATACATATACATACTTTCATACATATATGCAGTGAAATGTAATGCAACGCACCCGGTGATAGCACACAATATGTCCTAGGAAAAAAAGAAATAAAAGTAAAGAATTCCTTTCTAATAGACCGACTAACTGACTCCTAAAACGTAATACAGTAAGTTGAATACTTATAGAATAAGATAAAAATATATAGAATAAAATACAATAAAAATAAAATGAAATAAAATGGAATAGATAGAGGGAATATGCCTTTGTATATACAGATATGTGCAATTGTTGTAGATATAAAAAGCATTCAAAACGCTACAGTGTAAAAAGCAAAACACACAATTCTAAAAAAGAGCATCACTTTTTGCACATTTAGTTTTTTCGCAACAACCCGACAGAAACTGGAGATTATGTAAATGACGAACAAAGATGTATTATAATGTTTGGATGATTAGAACGATGTTGTCACTAAATCATTAAAATGTCTGAAGTATAAGTTACAATGTTATAATGTCAATTACAATGTTATTACAACATTAGTACTTGCACAAGTTGGTGGGTGTTGGTGTCTTGCGCTTTGTGCTTGTTTGCGCCGGTCATAAGTGTATTCTTTCCATTCCTCACGCACCAGCCACGACGCTCGTCGCTCAGCAAATAGCCGGAGCCCGGCGGGGTCTCCTTCGCGGGAGACGGGGCTTCCACTGCGACATTGTTCTAGTGACGCGAGTCGCGAACGATTCGGTCAAATGGACTCTGGCAGAAGAGTCAAATTACAGGGGACTACATTTAAATCGAAGGTAAAAAAAATAAAAATAAAAATAAGAGACGACAAGGCATTCGTCGTAATTCATATTCGTTGTGATTTGCGCCTTCTTATTCCACCGAATAAATTCGTTTTGTCAGAATGAAGTGATTCGCGTCTCCAGTAAAGCCCAGCGACGCTTCTGACTCGTCGTTCACCGGAAGTCCTCCCTCGCTCACCGGGCAAGCGACTGCCTTCAATGAACCGAGCGCTGGACAAACCGAGCGAGTCTCTTTACCGGGCGACTCGTCGATGAGCGAATCGGCCCAAACGAGGCGAACACTTCGACATACATTGTTCACCGCACCACAGTTGAACGAGAGAGTAACCTCGTTTTAGGCAACGTATCTTTACCACGAAAACCAGAAGCGTTATCACAATGCTGGGCTCACCTTCACACAGAACGGACAGTAGCTTTTGCTGAAGACCACAACCTGGTTGGAATCGATGAGCTGCTGTATTCGACATTTGAGCTCACTCCTGCCGGTGTCGTTCTCGATGGGAGGCATTGCTTCCGTCGGGCTTGCCCTCCTGGCCGAGCTTGACCAGAGAGAAGGACTGCAGAGCACCCCCCCCTGGGTTAACCGCGACGAGTTCAACTGTAGCAACCGGCGGGGGGACAATATCATTTAATGCTCGGTTCTGACACAAAGCACGGAGACGCGCCGACCCGCCACCCCCTGCTGCTGGCGAAGACTGGCCCAATCCGCCAACCCCGCGAAACGTCTTACCGTACACCTTGAGCGCGCCGCTCTGGGAGCGCTCGTTATGGTGCCCGCGGCGCCCCGGTTTTACCGTTTCGGTCCCCTGTGACGAGAGAAGCACCGCCTATTTCTCTTATCTGGTGTATGAAATCGAGCGCCTCCACACAAAAACTCCCAAGGGGCGTTTTTTGGGGCAGGGCGCTACGGGATTGCGGAAATGTTTTCCTGAAACGTTGCAAGTTGAATCATAGCGTTTACGCGCCGACGTGCGGGCATTCGAGCACACGACGTTGAATAGGGAGGCTTACGTTTGGGATCGCAGGGGACCTACGGGGCACTAGTAACAGACAGCTAATTCTGACGCTAGGATCGCAGCGCGGTGGCGAGAAGGGAGGTCAGGGCCCTTCGGCGAGGTTTCAAAGTGATAGTGATGGTAGAGCTCCCCAGTGGCAGTAAGTCCAAGGCTCGATCAAGCCTCGGTCCTTGACAATGTCCCGTCTGTGCCATTCTTTGCTCCTCGTTTTCAAGTGCCTTTCAAAACAGCGGCTCAAATGATTAGTGCCGTGGCGCCCTCTGCTTGTCAAAGTGCGATTTGTCGTGTCGCCTTCATGTGACGTGGAGTATGTCGTCTTTAGGGCGTCCACGGTAACCCCACTTTCCCCACATTTAGCTGCTATTTTTTTAATGGTGCAGCCTTTACGTGCTACTTAACCCCCATCCTTACGTTAAGCGTAAATGTGTGAAAAGTACACAATAATTGTTATATTAGAATTTGATGGCAAAATGGTAAATATGAATATTGCTCATATCGAACTGAATATTAAATGGAGGTGAATGCTTAAGTAAACATTTGGTGACATGTTAATGTGGAGCTCATCGCACTATATATTCCACCAAATCAGTATTTGACAAATTATAAAAATATATGTTATCGCACATTTGCTGCGGTCAGGCAAGCGCCTCCACAGTCACACAGCGAGGACAGAGACAGACGGAGTTTCTTCCCGCAAGCCATAAGAACTGTCAACGCTGACCTCACCAGGGGCCCTCACCGAGTCACACACATAGGCTCCACTACCTTACTGTACTGTATGTAGCATACTGTACTGTATGTAGCATACTGTACTGCATACTGTACTGTATTGCTGTTCTGTTCTGGGTTACTGTATTGCTGTGTTGTACTGTTGTATACTGTACTGTATAACTCAACACACACTACGTCACTTTATTCACATGCCACTCTACTGCACATCTCTGTATATACAAATAGCCGGTCCCATACATACTGTAACTCTATTCCCTTCTATTTTGTACCCCCACTTTGTATTATCTTTTTGAGTCTCATTTTTATTGCATTTTATTGATGTTATTCCATTCACTAACTGCATTACGTTTGAAGAATCAGTTCGTTTCAGTGAGTTAGCTCGGTAGGAATTAGGTAAGCTATTATGTTCGGTTTTGTAACTATTGTGCATAATCTCCGGGTGCGTTGCAAAGACATTTCACCGCATATATGTATGAACGTATGTATATGTATGTGACAAATCAACCTCTTAAATCCTGAATTTTTAAAATTCATCATTTCAATCTCTTTGGCAAAAAAAAACAACAACCCCAAACCCCCCAAAACAATCATACAAGTTGTAGCCAAGTCAAACCCTATTATTAACACTGTGAAATGGGGAAATTGTTGAATTAAAAGTGTATTGAACATCAGATCCAGTGTGATGTTCAAACTTGTTTGACTGGCTTATGTTTATGTGCGTTATCAGCCTCACTATTCCTATACTAATACATTACCTGACCCCTAAAACAACACAATATACATTGATATTTGTTTAATTGCAACTAAATTATCACAGAGACAGTAACTCATGTTTGTATAGTGGTTTATTGTGGAAAAATTGATCACCGCCCTCATCTCACCGTCTGATGAGGAACTTCCGAGGGAACTGGAACGCAACGTTAATGCAGATTGAAGGGGAGGGACTGGAGGCTCCACAAAAACACAGCTGACTTGAGAGCTGCCAGACTTGCATAAAACTGGAATAAAAATACATGAAAAATAAATACATTCAAAAGGGATAAATAACGACACGCTGCTGCTGCTCCTCAGTCGCATCGCTTTAACGCATATTGTTGTTGAGGGTGACTCAACCGACACATCAAAACATAAATCAGAAAGAGAAAAAAAAATATTGAACCCCAGAATAAAATAAACTGCTTATATCATTTGCTGGCTGCCCTCAGACATTTATGTAGCCATTTTTTTGAGGGACGTAAGCGAGCAAATTAATTCAGCCACTCAACTGGGAGTGGAAGAGTCGGACTGTGAAATATGTGATTTTTGGCCCCACCACCGCGCTACTGCCAGGAGTCGCTGTTTAGTCGAGCGCCAAACACGATTGCAAAACAACCACCACTCCATCCGTCACGCCTCTACGTCAGATTTCTGTACGCAGTGACGCATCAGCTGGGCCATGAACCAAGTGCCACGTCATTCTATTGTTTTTCGTCGAATGGGCCTGTTCTGTTTGCATATTATGTGTTTTGCTTCAAATAAAAACAATAAATGATGTTAAAAAAATGAAAAAAAAAAAAAAGATTGTAAAAGACTAACATATACCAATTAATGGATAAGAAGGGTTGCGAAACAGGTTCGATTAACACGTGTAGTAGTATTTGTTTTTAAGTCCCGTTGAAAAAAAAACCAAAAAAAAAAAAACTTCCGTGACGTCATTCATAACTCTAACGGAAACGAAGAGTCGTCACACACACACACACACACAGTCACAGAGTCACAGAGTCACAGAGACCAAGCCCGAATTTTCAGAACCTCAAGTAAAGCGAACAAGTTGGAACACGAGGAGAATGTTGCTGGCAAACTATGTCAGTCTGACGTTGGTCCAAAGAGACTGAAACGCCACTCAGCAGAAGTTGTGCGTGTGTGTGTGTGTGTGTGTGTGCGTGTGCGTGTGCGTGTGCGTGTGTGTGTGTGTGCGTGCGTGCGTGCGTTCCACCCCACCCCATCTCTCCCCTATCAGACACACTCCAACCACTCGGCGCAGCGGCAGTTTCACAAGAGGCAGAGGAAGAAGAAGGTCAGAGTCAGGATGGCAGAGAACAAGATGGGTCCGAACCTCCAGGCTGGAGCCGGATTCCTGGCCAAACGGGTCCAGAAGTCCTTGAATCGAGCACAAGAGAAGGTGAGAGCCACAATATCCCGGTCCCCCCTTTTCCCCCCTTTTCCCCCCAAATTTATTGTGACGTTAATGTCTGTGTCTATTGTTAGTCAAAATTCGTGTTTTTTTTTTACGACACCCCGTGTTTTACTGTTGATTATGCCGTCAATCAGTTTGTCACCGCAGGTGTTCGTTGTCTCAAAAACATACCAGGGACACTTTCGGGGAGGATTAATAAAAAGTGTGCTGTCTTTCTTTACGTGTCATTAAGATGTCAGGGCGTGTGCTACCCGAACCAAGTGGGTTTTTTTGGGGTAGGGGATAAGTAATAACCAAAATTGTAATAATAACCCACGGCATTTTGTTCTTTTTACGCTGAACGTCTTCCGTTGGGAATTGGTGATGCAAGATCGAACGATTCGTTCGTAGCGAACGAAACTGAAGTGACTCAGGCGTCGGGAGTCGCTCTGGCGAAAGAGTGAATCATCGACTCTCAGACTGAAAACAGCCGCTGAGAATGACCTTTAAGTCTGAGGCAGCTAAGCCAAAGGCATTTGGCGTAAATCATTTTGAATTTGCATTGCGCCAAAATAAATCTTTTGACAGAAGTTAACTTCTAATGTCATTCACACAAACTATTTTTTGACAGAATTAAAGGCTGCCCCTGGCTTCCCCATTCACAGCTCCGAGCTGACTGACACTTGTTCATCTTTCAGGATGTCCTCCCTCGCTCACCGTGATTTACTCTCAACTGAATATAACGAACGAAGCACCAGAGAATCGAATGACTCTTTTTATCGAGTGACCCTTCAAGAACCGAATCAGGTCTAAACTTTTGTTACCTCTCCAGTTTATTAGGGAGAGTCTTTGATATTGCCATTCACATCAAGTATTCACCTGTAGGATACAATGTGTGGTTATTTTTTTTGTCTCTTTGGACGTTTACCTGAATGGGTCGTTGTTTACCCCTTTGAATCGGCAGACTAATATAATGTCATGGACTTTCCCTCAGGCACCATCTAAACAGTTATTAACCCACTTACAGTACAGCTGCTCGTAGAAACAAAAGCTGCCACTTCCTGGCTGCGCAGTTCCTCTTGCTTGCTACAGACTCATCCGTTTGCGGTTTCACTAGTTTCATTTAAATGCTTGACACTAAATGCAACGTGCTTGTATGTACTTTTCAGCTCAAAGCTCGTAGGCCTGTCGAAAGTTCTAGAAATCCATGGACGTGTATCATGGAAAGTGGAAGTCACTGATAATCTAAGGAGATTATTAGTGATAATCAGATTTTATAGACCAAACTGTCTCTTCTGATCTCCAAAACAGTTGCAAGCACAGTGGAATGTGTCCATGTATGTTGTATGCTATGCAACCCACTACACCATGTAATGGGCGGTGACATAGTTGCAAACTTTGAAGAAATGGGGTTTCTTTTGAAACAGGTTCTTCAGAAGCTGGGGAAAACGATGGAGACGAAGGATGAACAGTTTGAACAGTGTTCCCAGAGCGTCAACAAACAACAGGTACAACCAGCAGCCTGACGTGAGAGCCTTTCTCTCCCATATCGTACCTTTCAGTCATGCTCTGCGCAATTCTCGCTCTCTGCTTATAAAGTCAAAATATCCTTATCAAGTCCTGAATTTCACCGAGCGTCGGCTTGGTCTTCAAAACTGTGTTTTTGTCTCGTGCTGTTCTTGGCCACGGTGAGACCTGCTGCTCAAGGTCAAGATGATTGGTGCAAGGATGGCCCCTAGTTTTGTCTCCTCTAGACGAGTGTTTTAGCGAGTATTAAAGTACAGTATGAGGCCGAGCTGCAAATTACTTTCTTCTCATTCAGCAAATTGGATATAATCTGATAAAAGCATCTCCGCCTAACAACAAGACTTGAATTTCTAAACCAAACAAATGCTCCTAATAGTGTGTGTGTGTGTGTGTGTGTGTGTGTGTGTGTGTGTGTGTGTGTGTGTGTGTGTGTGTGTGTGTGTGTGTGTGTGGGTGTGTGGGTGTGTGTGTGTGTGTGTGTGTGTGTGTGTGAATAACACTAAAGGGAGCGACACAAGGCTGACTAGTAATTTACAAGGATGGTCATCATGGAACCCAACTATAGCTAATCTCAAATCCCTGCCTTTTGTTTGTTTCCCCCACACCCAGAGCGATGGAGTCAGGTTATTCAAAGACGTCAAGAACTACTACACAGCAGTTAAAGGTAGGCCAGTGACACATCGAACAATACAGCACAATAGATAGCGATATCAGTGCATGCGTCGAAAGAACTGGGAGTAAGATTTGCAGCTGTGCCATTGATAATTCTGCTGACCACGTACGTTACTATTTCCTGAAATGTTTGAAACCTTACTTTTTTTTTGCCCAGTCCAGCAAAGAGGAGAGGGAAGTGAATGTTATCTGTTTTTAGAGGCCGTGTCCAAGCTGCTGCCGCCCTATTTTGCAATTCACTGAAATAAGAGATGGCAGTTTTTACTTTTCAAATGTATTTTCTTCTCGGTTGACCGCCTTTCGCTGCTACATTGCACGTGTACGTGGGTGGCCACAGCCAGGAAGCCAGTGTTGTTTTGACCTTTCTCAACATATACTGTAGGTGCAGACTCCTAGCCACAAAGTCCCACGGTAGTAGTACTGCACCGTTGGCACCCATGCCAGGTCGACATCAACCACAGCTGACCACAAGCCCAGCTGCCCTGTCTGCTTCTCCTGTTTATTCAGAAAAGTGTCGTGTCATTCAAATTGGTGGTAATTAAGGGTCCAGCCTGTTATTGCTCTGCCTTTTTTATTATTTTTAGTCTTGACGTTTTTAGGACTGAAAGTATCTGAAACATGTATCATGGATGAGGTCTCTTTAGAACGGGGACGTTTCAGGTGTCTTGTCGTTCGAGTTTGATCAATATTGATCTTCATTTGGAGCAAAAATCTGTGTAAAACGGTCATAATTTAATTAGTTTAAGGAGCGGGGCGCTTTGTGACATCATCATCCAAAGTTATTTATTAGTCCAAGATTCGTCTCTCGGAAGTCATTCCCCTCCAGGCACTTGCGAGTGCGACGTCTAGACAAACAACTTGAGCTGGTGTTGCCTTTAAAGCAAACTTGGAAAACTGTAACACGTGCAGCATTTTACAAAACATGCCACACAAATAGCCAATCGAGCAGAGAAACTACCATGTGACATGAACAGCCAGTTGTACAGCAGTCCCACCAGCGCTTCCTCCCACCTCTCCCCGGCGGCAGGCAGCGGGGATGAGCGCAAATTAGCGAAAAACCGACAATATTTGATCGATATCACAGACGCGGTCCAATGCATTTCGCCAAAATAGGTCCAACCCAAGTATCTGGAACACAATATTAACAGAATCGAAGCAATACAGTTAAGGTGTTGTTTAAACTGGTATGTCACAAGGATCTCTTGGTTTAAATTTCATCCAAATCGATCCACATACGGAGCAGATATTAGTGAAAAACCGAACAATTTTGACTGAAAAAATTTAGCTGGTCTTGCTTAACTGACATGCACTATTTGTAAACAAAATGAATGAGATGAGATTTACAGTAAGAGGCTTTAGGACGTCATTGTGTGTGTGTGTGTGTGTGTGTGTGTGTGTGTGTGTGTGTGTGTGTGTGTGTGTGTGTGTGTGTGTGTGTGTGTGTGTGTGTGTGTGTGTGTGTGTGTGTGTGTGTGTGTGTGTGTATGTATATATGTATATATGTATGTATGTATGTATGTATATATATATATATATATATATATATATATATATATATATATATATATATATTAGTATGTATGTGTGGCTTCTTACCTGGTAGATCTGGTCAGACCTGGTCAGTAGATCTATTCGATTGATATGTATCTCCGTGGTCCCTATTACTTTGCCAGATTAATGAAAAATACAAGAAGTAGTCCACAATCCACTGGAATGTGCATCTGAGAAAAACAGAAGCTGTAAATTGGTAACTACTCACAGAAATACTGCAACGTTTTTCTTATTCTATGTAAACATAACTTGCTGAAAATGTAATCCAAGAAAAAAAGTGAACAATTAAATTCCTACCTTTGACAATATATCAAATGTAACAATATTTAAAATGTAACATTTCACATTCAAACAAGAATTTTAAAATACAGAAAGCCATAGCAATAAGTGACCCTTGTGAAACAATCCATTATGTCTAATGGTAATCGCTTCTTTAGAGCATTATCATTTTCAATAAGTGAAAACAAAGAAAATCAAATCTTATGATAGTGAAAGAACTGCAATTTGTACAGTTATTATTTAAGACATGACTGGTTATCTGTTTAAAATTATTTACAATTATCACAAATGAAATATGTTGGAAGTTGGGCTACTGAAGTTGACATACCAGCAGCATCAAATGTACTAGGTGTACATATATTCACATATAGTCAAAACAAATAGTTGAAGTATTGGACATTAAAGCCACAATTTAAAAAATAGAAACAGCAATTTACTTGAAACATACCAATGACTGTCATTATGAAGTTGTTACATGTGTTCAATGTCGATCAAATTTGGTTGGTTTTCCGCTAATTTCTGCTCCGTATGCGAATCGATTTGGATGAATCTTCAACCAAATTCCTAATTACTCTACTATTTAGAACTGTTATTTACTTATGTCACATTACAACTTAAAATCAATGATTGACATCTGGTTGAAATGGAAATGCTTCGTACGTGATGACATGAAAGTTGAATTTGTGGAATTACATGGATGTAACTACCTTATGTTTATAAGTTCAGTAGATTTCGCTGCATTACAAAAAATGTAACACGTACCTAAAAGGAATAAACTGGACCCTGTGTGTTGCTGCCTGCAGCTGTATTATTATTATACAATTTCCTCTGCTTCTTTTTGCAGCGATGCACGAGTCGTCCAAGCGCCTATCCCACACGCTGAAAGATGTCTACGAGTCGGACTGGAACGGAGGAGAAGACCTGTCTGTTATTATTGAAGTAAGTGTGTGTGTGTGTGTGTGTGTGTGTGTGTGTGTGTGTGTGTGTGTGTGTGTGTGTGTGTGTTCTCTTGGTCTTCATGAGCTCCGTTAAAGTGACCAAGCACCGTAAACCCTCCCTCTTAGAGTCAGGACCTGCTGTGGAATGACTACGAGGAGAAGCTGTCTGATCAGATTGTCCGCACCATGGAGAACTACACTAGCCAGTTTCCTGAGGTCAAGGTAAAGCCAACTGCTTCCTTACGCAGGCAAAAACTAAAAAACGATTAAGGCCAGGAAACTCATAAAAGCCAAGTCCACTCCCTCTGGCTTTAAACCTTTCTCCTATTGTTTACATTGTTTTGAATCTAAAATGCTACTTTAAGAGTGTCATGTTGCCAATTGCTTACGCCCTGTGACGTTTGCAACGCAATGCAAGATAACAAAAAGTAAGCTCCAGTTGAAATACATTGAGCTCAAGGTAAAAAATGTAAAATTTGAATAGGCAGCAATGGGTATAAGTGAGATGAACTAAGGCTTAATCACATTTAGACTGTAACAGTTCAGCCATTTTTACTACCTTGACAGAAGATAGCTGTGATTTAAATCCCGATCAAATCCAAACATATAGATGAACATCATATGAATATCCCCCTTCCTTCCCTCTCAGGAGAGAGTGGCCAAACGCGGGCGCAAACTTGTGGACTACGATTCTGCGCGTCACCACTTGGAGGCGATCCAGAGTGCCAAGAAAAAAGATGACGGCAAGGTGTCCAAGGTACTGCGTGTGTCACGAAACTTGCATTAATGCTATGTCTGGATTGGGTTATCCATAACACACTGTTTAAGTATTGCATATTGAAACACAGTTTGAATGATGAGATTTAACTTCTCCTGTCCCCGGTCCAATCTACTTTTTTTTTTTTTTTTTTTTTTTTTTTTTGTTTTTTTGGGTTGTTTTTTTTATAAACACAGGCGGAGGAAGAGTTCAACAAAGCCCAGAACGTCTTTGAGGAAATAAACAATGAGCTGAGAGAGGAGCTGCCTGTTCTCTATCAGAGGTACAGTTTCATAAACATGACGTCCCGTCCATGAATTCAGTTGAGATACCATAGATGTGTCTTGGAATATTTGGTCACATTTGGTCCCCCCCCCCCCCAATAGCCGGATAGGTTGCTATGTGACCGTGTTCCAAAACATATCCAACCTGAGGGACGTCTTCTACAAGGAAATGAGCGTGGTAAGATATGCAAGCGATGCAGTTGTATCAATGAGATTTTATATAGTTTGGATAAACATGGGTTTTGTTTGTTTGTTTGTTTTTCATGTTAGTTGAACCGCGAGCTGTACAATGTGATGAAGAAACTGGAGACCCAGCACTCGGCAAAAGAGTTCATCATCAAGGGGCTCAACAGGTAGGCAGGTGGAGCACAGACCCAGAAGCATATTTATACAACGAGCGAAAACATGGAAACTACAGAAAATACACTTTGAATTAGAATTAAATGAATAGTACTGACATTTTGAAACTCTTCCCTTTTATTTATTTTTAACCGGTGTTGAGTCAGGGTTATCTGTATTGTAGAGTTCTTGCCGTAATGTTGAAAGTCCTTGAATTTCATGTTATATGTAATAATGCCAGAATGAACCCTGGTATTGGTACACACGATACTCCGCTCTTCTCCCTGGGTCAAGTCACTTCAAGTCACTTCTCTATTAAGAGTCCGATCCTTCAGCGCCAAATGTGTCTTATATAGAATTACTGTACTTCATGTTGAAATTTTGTGTTAAATCTGATCTTGTTTTGCGCTCTAGGCAGGAGGTGTCTAATCAGATGCTTTCGACTCTTTATCTATACCCTCACAGCGCCAAGTCCAAGAAGAGGAAGTCGCTGATCATCTCCAACCCCATCCCCTGCAACACTGCATTCCCAGAAGACCACGTGTCCCTCTACTCGTCTGCCGCTGAAAACGGTAGCGAGGCCATGCCCACAGCTCCCGGCTCGTTCCCACCAAGCACCTCGGAGGGCGACGGCCTGGGGGAGGGCGACGGCCTGGGGGAGGGCGACGGCCTGGGGGAGGGCGACGGCCTGGGGGAGGGCGACGGCCTGGGGGAGGGCGACCGCCTGGGGGAGGGCGACCGCCTGCTGGAGGAGGCCGCCAGCGTTCCCTTCGAGGACGGCGCCTCGTTTGACTCAGATGAGCTTGGCTCCAGTGGCACCAACACTCCCAAGAGCCGGTTGAGTCACAGCACCGAGGAGGCGGAGCAGGGGCTGGAGGCGGAGCTTGGGTCGATCCAGTCGGACGACTCCGGTGTGGGGGTCCCGAAGTCGGAGGTTGAGGGGCAGAAGGCGGCGTGTCCTCCCGAGTTGCCGGAGAGCATCGCCGCCACCTCCTCCCAGAGTCCTGACCCGGAGGAGGTCACAGCTGCCGCACTGCCGCAGGCATCGCATCCGAAGATGAAGCCCCCGCCGATTCCTGCGCCACGCCTCTCCTTCCGCTCCACAGACAGACACGCCCTCCACTCTGGCAAGCGCAGCCAGGGGGAAGAAGATGGAGGAGGAGAAGAAGAAGAAGAAGAAGAAGAGGAGGTGGCGGCTGAGGAAGAAGGAACCTCATCAAACCCGGAGCCGCACGGATCAGAAACTGACTCCTCCCCCTCCCAGAATCCACCTGGTCTCCTTTTCAAGGTAAAACAATAACATAACGCATTAATTTTAACATGAATAAAAAACAACCTAGGGGTTTCACCACTAGAAGTTTGTTTAGTTGATTACAAATGGAGGCAGGAAATCCAACACAGGAAGTGATGACTTAAGTATATCCATGTTTGTAAGCAGCTTCTTAATTGCTATATTGTGATCTGTCTATTTTATGTAAAGCAATTTGAATTGCATTTGCTTTCCTGAAGAGTGCCCTATAAATGAAGTTTGATATTGATAAACAGTAACATGAGGAATGAGTGCAATTAAGCTTATTAATAGAAATATTATTTGTTGATAATTCGTTTTTTGTTTTCAACTGAGGTGGAAGAATTCCCCAATTTATTTTGAGGTATTTTTTACCTGCTTTCCACCAGGGGGTGGCGCTAGAGAAGCATGCTCCTGAAGAAGAAGGCCTGCTACGGTTTGACCAGGGAGATGTCATCCTGGTGCTCCAGGACTCCACAGAGGTTTGTGCTCTCCTTATTTGTAAAAGCTACGTACGCTTCTCACCATAAATCAGTGGTTTGTTTTGTATTGTTTTTGTTACTTTGCATGTTTTGTAATAGAACCTCAAATATGTGTATTTTGAGTGTAGAATTTTCAACATTCTTTTTTTTTTTTTTTTCTTTTCCCCCTTTTTTTTTTTTTTTTTACTTCTCATCTCAAACCAGGAAGGCATGCTGAAGGGGATCAGGGAGGAGACCTGGAACCAGCACAGGGATGTAGAAAACCACTCTGGGATCTTCATGGAGAAACTCATCCAGCTTGAATGAGGCAACATAATCCACACTCCCTGCCTCGAACCTCCCATGAAACTGTTTGTGATTCTCACACACACACACACACACACACACACACACACACACACACACACACACACACACACACTCTCTCTCTCAAAGTCAAAGGGAGTGAACACACATGTTTTGGGTGCAGAGGCTGTACAGACAGAGAAGAACAAGTCCCACATGCTTTTTCACATGCTGTGATGTCGAAACCTAACGGCATGGACCTTTTTATAAAGAAAAGAAAAAAAACTGTTTTGGAGCCTCATGGTTTCAATTGTTATCAAATGTTTGCTTTTTAGAAGTGTTGCAGTGTTATGTTATTTTGTTGTTCTTGTAGTTTTCCCCTGTGTCTGTGATACAAAAGAGTGCTGTGAAACAAAAAAAGAACACTTTTTTTTTCCTTTTGTTTTTAAGATCGGTAATAAAGTTGTAAGCTTCTTGCTGAAGTAAGACGTTTCTTACAGTCATTGCATGATTCGGTTGTGATATGATTGTTGATGTTGGTGGAGCCAGTTCGTTATCGTAATTGTTTTTTATTTATTATTTATTTTTTTAAATTGTCTCAAAACGACCTGCCCAAGCACAACAGAAGATGTCAGAAAGTGCCTGTCCGAGAAAGGCTTCGGCGAGTCCTAAACCATCATCATAATTGTAATCATGTCTTGAGAGAGCTGAAAAAGTGCCTCGGGGGTCATGCAGAAGTACAGCGCTCTGTCACCGTTCCTCCCGTTGGAATAAAATGGCTTCTCTCCTCCATTCCTGTCCAATGAAGTCACCCGTCATGAGACCGAGTCACAGAGAGCTCCGACATCTTGATTCCTTTGCATCAGGGTTGAAGTCAAGGAGTAACTTCCGGACAACGTTGGTATCATGGGGTTTCACGACCTTCAGTTCAAACTCTGGAGGTCACACTTGGTCACACGTCGAGAAATGCATACCCCTTTTCAAGTGCTTTATGTACATCGTTGTCTTTGAGTATGATTTATAATTTGATTTGCGTTCTACCCGCCCCACTGCCCCCATACATGGCATATTAATATAAATTGTTCTACATTTGCTTTTAGTTTAGCCCTCCCCGCCCTGACCAAGTCTTCCATAATTATCTATTTTATTGAGGCCTCAAAGGTTCATAAAAGTTGCTATTTAAACATATTTATCTGGATGGCGGATGTTTTTGTTAGTTTCGGAGCAATATGTTAAGTTATGAACAGAAGTACACACTTCCACTTCCAGGTTACACCAGGTGCATTATTATTGTTGTTTTTTCTTGAAACAGTAACAAAGTATTTTTTTTTTTTTGTCTTTCTCATTACCCCATTGCACAATACTGAAAAGGGCTATTCCTCTCGAGAAGATAGTATTTTCTGGATTCCGCTCCCAATATGAATAGAATGAATTGTTACTTTTTACTCAATGAGGGGCCTTTTCTGGGGAAAAAAACAAAACAATAAAACCCTCTCACAGCCCGGTTTACTCTGCTAGTCCTGTGCTGTTATACTTGTTTGCGTTGGGACTATTTCTTGCCCTCTCGCAAACGTTGCTGCTCTGATTTTTTTTCAGATCTATTGAACCGCCCATGGAGCTTCAACCGTGTTTAAAGTTTGATCTATCAAAGTACATTTTCTGCATTGCATGTACACCCATGTAACTCAATATTTGACGTTAATGTGCAAATACACGATGGCCTTTGAATGTTCATCCTTGCCAACGGGGGTGCACGGACAGGGGCGGGGGTGAAAGCCCACAGAGAAGGCTTGGGTTTTCGGAGACATAGACTATCAAGTAACGTGTCCAAAACATGCTGCTGTTCCTGATGGTTTTCCTAAGTAACGGCTGATGATGGATACAGGCAACATTTGAAAAGGGCACTTTTTTTGGCCAAGGCTAAAAGGAGCAGGGACGGTCACAATTTGACCGAACATTGGGTGGGATGTTGTTGTGATTGACATCACTTCCCCTGTCATCAAGTGGTCCCTTTCGAGCTCTGTAAATATCCAGACAGTGACATCAGTGAACCAAATGAAAAGCCCAGAGTGGTCTTGCGTTAGATGTCGGTAATCCTGCAGTGCACCGTGTGTGTGTGTGTGTGTTTGAGATCGAGATAAATATCCCTTTGTGTTTGTATTGTGTGATCGTCTTAGCACCTTTGTTGGAACACAGTACAGATAGGTGTGTGTGTGTGTTATAAATAGTAAGCGAGAAGTAAAAACTAATTTATAAGGGCACTTTTAGCCATGGAAGGGAATATTTACAAAAAAAATCCCCAATGCCTTCAGAACATCACAAGATGTCAAGGCGTAGGGTGAGTTCACCACAATGGAAAAACCCAAGTCAGTGTCAAAGGTATTTTTTCTTTTTTTTTACAAGTGTTCACTCTACTTTTCGAAATAATCGTAGCCGATGCAGAAATAACCATGTTTATTGTTCAGGCCTTTTTTTTTTTCTTTCTTCAAATTAGCCTGTTCGATGTAGGTGTAAACAGTGGCGCCTTTCCCCGCCTGTCTTTCGTTTCGCCACGCTCGCTGCGACTTGGCCCGCGCAGCGCAGAGTATTCTATTTTTCCACAGTTGCGCGCCAATTCTTTTCCTCTTCCCATTCCACACAACACCAGCGGAGAAACACCACTGCCATTGTACCGAGACCACACCGTTATCACCCCCAACAAAAGGCTCTAAAGTCCAATTGAGTCTTATGTCTTGGGAGACCTGATTGCTGCTTCTTGTATGAGGTCGTCGTCCAAGGTCCAACCAACTCCATTTTATTTGCTTAGACTGCAGTATCACCGCATGTTGTCTCTGGATAAAAGGGAACAATTTTCTTTTTTTTGGGGAATTAGCTTTTTGCCTGTCACTCGGATTAATACGATATGGTCAACACCAATTTCATCCCTGTGTCTAGCACCGTGATAGTGACGGGCTGCATACTAACTGCAGTATTTTTTGGGAGTATCTGTACTTTACTTTAGTTCATTTATTTCTGTTGACTTTTTCTTTTACTTAGCCACATTGAGCCCTAAAAAAGTATACATTTCCCCTGAACACCTTCAGTACTCCCTACAAAGTAAAATCGGAGAAGCCAGTTATCACAAGGTTCGTCTTTAGGGCCTTTCCGGCAAAGTGTAAACAAACACTCTCGAGCCCGTGTTCAGAGTTGCCAGGTCCACAGTTTTCCAGCGGAATTGGGCTACTTTCTAAGTGTCAAAGCGGGTCGGAGCAGGGAATGATGTCACATCCATCCTGTGTACAACAAGTTGGAAAACCAAGATGGACGCCTCCTTGTTGTGGTTGCTCTTTTGGAATACAGACAACTACAGAACAAATATGGGACCTGGGAATGTTGCGCTCCCCTGGGGGTCCACGAAGATGCCCATGTTCACATCCAAATAGACTTAATAAAGACAAACAGACAAACAAACAAACAATGTTAACATCACAGCTGTTCGTACAGCTTTCACCTACCTGGGTTGGTGAGGTTCTTCTGAATTTCCGAGCCATAAATCTGACATCAGGGGGCATTTCAGTTAACATTTCGGACTGGGAACTCCGGAATTCTGACTTCCCAGTTCAAATGAAATGCAGCATAAGCTCACAGCGGTGTTGTCGGGTCCACAGTTTTCCCATGGAATTGGGCTACTTTTGAAGTGTTGCTGCGGGTTGAATTTGTTGTCTGCGGGTTGGGTAGACCTATTTTGTATGCTACTCACATGAATAATATCTAGAAATAAAAAGAAAAAGAAAAAGAAATGGGGCTGGGGATGATGTATGGAACGAAACCGATCTGTGCGCACCACAATGATCTCCTTGGACTGGTTTTGGGATGGTTTTGATTGGCCATTACGCTGGTTGTGTCACACAGACCACAGCCTTTACTTTTACTTTTGATATTTAAGTACATTTAATATCAGCTACTTCAAGTTGTATTCCAATGAGTGCCTTTCACTTTTACTAGAGTCCTTTGTTAGTAAGATATCTGTGTGTGGCTTTCCTGTACTTTTTTCCACCACTGTAGCTGTGTAAGCAGCTAAAGCAGGGCTGCAGAGGGAAGCAGCTAGCCTCGCTTCCGTGAAATTCAGGTAATACTCCTTACAGCATCTTGAAAAGATTGGTTATTTAAACGTTATATTGTGTCTTTATGATGAGTAAAAAATGAAAACCTGCTAAATGAAAAGATCCTAGCTGTTGTAATGTAGCCACGTTTGTAGCTCTTTTTACCGATAACAATGTACCGTATCCATCTGCTGGGTTCAGTGATGATCAAGAAGTATCTCTTGAATAACACAGCTTTTTCGATGCCGGGGGCCATGTTTCCCTCGTTTCACTGGAGCTCGGTAGTTGCTTCCCTCTGCAGCCTTGTGTTAGGCTAACACAGTCAGCTGGCAGCCCATTGCTATCTTGGCACTGGACGCACAAGAGTGAAATTGATATTGACCTTGGTATTGAAGCTAGGCTAGTTCCCCTCAAAAAAAGCGACGTCTCCCTTCCACCACCTTTCCGGTTTCAGGCTGTAATTTGCACTCGTGAGCTCAGGTGAATCCATCTCAGACCCTGAGTCATGGGTTGCCCCCCCAGCTACACAAATAAAGACCTCAACCTCGAGTTGGATATCGTGGAGAAAGTATTTCCGCCAGGAGTGAGCAAGCCTAGTTCACCTAAAAAAATAAAATTAAAAAAAAAAAGGAGTTCAGCCAAGTTCACCTAAAAGGCCGTAATCAGAATAAAATGCGATGCTCACTCAATGGCCGCTACAGTTAGGGTAACAGTAACATCTTTCAGGGGCCATCTGGTTAAACATGGTTGGTAACCCATGGTTCCTGAGGCCTGTAAAGGAGGAAAAACTCTGTTTGTTCTAGTTCTATTGCTTTTGGCAGGTTAGAGCGTCACGCCTCACTGCAGTTGTTCAAACCTGCAGGGATCCCTTCTTTCTTTCCATAGGCTAGATACTATATGATCACATACTGTATGATGTGATCCCAGAGCCTAGAGCCTCCCTCCCCATCTCCTAACAACATATCCTGTCTTACATAGTGATGACAGACGACACGGCTTTCCAACACTCAATTCTGCCTTGACATGTATGTATTGCAAAATCGAATGTGAGTTTACATTATGACTGTAGGTATACCCACCTAATATATATATATATATATATATATATATATATATATATATATATATATATATATATATATATATATAACATTCAAAAACTCAAATATTACGCCTCAATGATTGAACAGAACTATACAAACAATGTTAAAAGTAAGTAAGTAAATAAATTAAAAAAAAAATAATAATAAATATATTAAAGGAAAGCCAGACATGGACTTTCACCTAAAGACAGGTATTCCTTTGATTGAAATCAACAGTTTCCAATGGTCGGAATGGGGCAATGAGTATGACGACACATTTCACAAATTAATTTTAGATTTTGCCTTTGAAGAAACCTCAGGACACGTTCCAAAAAAAGGGGGAAAGGAAGTTGCACACATTGAGCATCCTCTTTGGGAAACAAAAAATGGACAACATTCCCGAAAATGTATAAACAGCAAACGTATAAACAAGTGAAAATAGCCTAAAATATACATCGATAAATGTGGACATGTCAGTTAAAAACATGTAGATATACAGCATAAATACAAATAAGGATATAGACTAGAATACAGACAGAAACATTGCACTTTAAAATAGAAATATAAATTGGCAAAATTAACTTATGATATACGTTTATACTGTATGGATATATTTTCTCTCTCTGCCCCCTAAGTTTCTGCTTCTCTCTGCGCAGACCAGCCAAATCTCGTGTAATATCTCAAGCTCCACCCAAAATGATTACCAGGACCCCCGCCTCTCTCTCGGCTGTTCTCCCCCATCCGCGTTGGACCAGGACGCTGGAGTGGACGGAGAGAGGAGGCTTCCAGGGCGTTTTAAAAGGGCCATTCCGCTGATAAACCATCACGACTACGATCCTATAGACGACCCCCCCCCCCCCCCCCAGCCCCGCACGAACCGCACGGATGATGCGCCTTCTGCGCTCCGGCTGCTCCATGACAGAGAGAAAGACGCACAGGAGAGATGGGGACCGCGCTGCCGCCGCCGTTTCGCGCCCGCTGCGCCGTGCTGCTTCTGTCCGCGCTGACTCTGGCGCGGCTGTGCGCGGCTTTTAACCTGGACGCGGAGACACGCGTGGTTTTCACCGGACCCGCGGGGAGTCACTTCGGCTACTCCGTGGAGTTTTTCAGCAATCCGCTCAGGTCGTTTTTTTTTTTTCTTCCTTCTTTTCTTCATTGTGCCGCAATTGTAATGTTAAAACCGTCGTATAAAAATAGTCAAAAAATTGTCAAAAATAATCCTCCATTCATACTGTTGTTAGAGCGTGTATATATGTATATTGTGTTGTTCTTTTTTTAAAATTTGATTTCGTTGATGCGTTCATTCAGTGTTTGTTATTTGGATTATAGTCACAGATTAATGAAAAGAGTCTTCTTTTATTATGATGAGGAGAAACAGGCGTCCAAATCATGTCTGTGGTTTTAGTGGAGAGGTTTCAGACTAAAGAAATATGACTAAAACCTGTCATTGATAGGTGATAGGCTTTTGACACAATTCAAACATTCAAACGTGCGCTTTCACTGCACCTCTAGCGCTGCCCGAACGGATCTTGTGGTCGTCATCACACTTTGTTTTTTCATGGATAGAGTGCCATAGAATTCAGCAAAGGTGGACAATTCCAGGTCCAGAATCCTTAAATCCTGCCATCTTTTTGTTCCAGCCGTGCACCGATCCAGCTGATTTCACTCGCTACTCGTTGGACTTTTATCGTGGGCAGCCGTTTAACATTTAGTCCATTACACAAAATATAGTCACTTTTTAAAAGTTTATATTTTATCGTATTCATATTTTAGTTACTAGTTGCTATTCCAACAGTTACTAGTAAATATTTTAGTTTAACTAGTCAAAATGTATTAGGTATTATTAATTTATTAGCATTTATTGGCTTATTAGATATTTGTAAAGCTCTTGCTGACAGATACTAGTAACTATTCCAATTGTTACATGTAACTATTTGGACAATTTAATCCTATGGGGCTCCATGTTTCACCTATTAAATATTTGCCTCTAACTAGTATATATTCCCATTGTTACTAGTATCTATTAATTAAGTTAAAGTACTTATTCATGAGTAACTAGTGCCCTTTCTTGTTACTAGTAACATTTTTTGTTTTACCAATTACAATGTGTTCTTGACCCGTCATTTAAAATGTTACTAGTAAAAAAACGTTACTAGTAACAACAGGAAAATGCACTAGTCACTAGTAAATAAGTACTAGTACTCAATTAATAGTGACTAGTAAAATGTAAATAGATATGAGTAACAATCGTAACATATACTAGTTGGCAAATATTTGATATTGCAAACACACAGTGGTGTAAAGTAACAAAGCAAAAATAGTCTGTCTATCTGTACTTTCAAGTTCAAGCTCATTACTTGAGTTGTTATATTTCTGTCCACTTTTATTTTAACTTATACCCCTTCCCCATTGCGCCAATAACCTGCAAACACCGCTAACATCTGGCATTTGTCATAAGTGGGAAAGGTTACACCCGGGTGTCAGGCCCGGGACAAATGACCCTGCAATAGACACGGGTATTTATCGGCTCCAGCTCCGATCGGCTCTGATGGAAACAGGACACCCGGGTCGACCTGCTGATTTTCGCCCCTTTACCGGCGCGATGTGACATGCATTGAAGTTCTGGACATTGACATAAATAGACAGGAATATCTGTGTGTCATTCGATCATTTCATATCCAATTTTGAATCCAAAACGAAATCAAAAGTTACTGACTTTTTTCCTGCATGCGGGGCCATGAAATGTTTTGAGTGTGGGGAAAGCTCCACAGCAGAGAAGCCCCAAGCACTGGACTCCAGCACTGCCCCAAGCCGGTCTCCGAACCGGAGGAGCATCTCTACTCCCTGCCACCGAAGGACCGCCATCGGGCACTGCCGATGCTCGGGTGTGGGCATGCTGCTTCTACTGTAGTGTTGGGTCGTTCACAAACGATCCGATTGTCTTGAACGGCTCTTTTGTAGGAACGAAGGGAACCGAGTCTCGCTGGGGGATGAGCCGTTTTTTCTCTCCCAGCTTTTACAGTTTTATGTCGTTGTTCATTTAAGTTGCTGTCTCCTCTACTGTTTATTTCCCAATCACACTGGAAACATGACACGCCCCCCTTTTTTCCCCCGGTGTGTTCGTGACGTGAATGTGACACACCAGAAACAAAAAAAAGAACTGCATTTCTCCTGGCAATGGGAAAGGCGTCAATCGCCTTTTTTTTTAGAAAAATGAAATCGGAGGAAAACTGGGAGCCAATGATGTTAGTGAAAGCCAGTTATCACAAATGTGATATTAGCGAATCAAGGGTTGCATCCAGCCAGCAAGCTAAGCGTAAACAAACACTCTCAAGCCTTTTTTTCCAAGTTGCCAGGTCCGTGGTTTTCCTGCGGATTTGGGCAACTTTTCAAATGTTGAAGCGGGTTGTATTGTTTGTCCGCTGGTTGGGGGATGGTTGGGTTTGTCATGGAGACCTGGCAACATCGCCCGTGTAAAGTAAAATCTTTGCAGCATTGCTACTGAACAAGCACAGGCATGTCCCAGAGAGTGACAACTAGAGCAGCGCGTTGGAGAGCAACGACCACAGCGGTGAAGTCATACAGCAGTGATGCTGCCCCACCTATACCAATACCAGGGACATGTTTACAACAAATGTTTTCTTATGTCAGAGTGAAAGTCGGGTTTTACGACAGTGGTGTAAAACGGCAGTTGCACTCAGAAACTGTAGGGGCGCCAAATCCCAAATACCAAACATTAACTACAGGGTTGATGCTACTGTAGCTAACAAATCCACATGGTTGACTCAAAATATTGGAGTGGATTTTTATTTTCTGAACCTGAATTCTTTGCATTAGTATAATCACCATCATGCATTTGAGAGCGGCAATTTGAGAATGGCTGCTGTTCCAACACAACCTGTTTTAGGCTCCCTCCATATCATATCAGTATATGTGAACAAATTTGCTCTTATGAAGTTCCAACTGTGAAAAGCTCTGGGAAACAGGGAATGTAATATAATGTGTGATCTAAAAAATATATAGATACCCATTATCATTGATCTGTGCTCCTCTGTTACCCCGTCTAACCTCCTCAGGTGTAGTGGTGTTGGTTTAATACTGTGGATGTATTTTCCTAGCTCCAGCAGGCAGGAAATTGCTTTAGGTTTTCTCTGTTTGCTTAGCTAAGCGTTTGGAGGCTGAATGTGTGATGTGGAACTCTTATCAACATGTTGATCTAGGCCTAACCCGCTGGGATTGCTTGGATTTGTACTTTGGACAAATTAATGTTTTTAATTTCCTTGCAACTGCTAATGTTTTCCGAGCAGGTTGGGGTTTTTTTTGTACACTTCGGCTGCACAATTCATTGCGAAACAAGGATGTTTTTCTTCTCTCCCTTGTCTAGAATTTCCCCACAGCATGCCACACATTCTGACAATTACAAGATTGTTTAGCTTTACTCAGAGTTGTTACAGCGGCCCCTGTTTCTATACACACACCATATACCTCCTTCCATCCCTCCGTCACGCTCTCTCTCTGTCAAAGCAATAAGCCAATAGGCCCTGTTTAAGAGACAAGACCCCTAGTGTGTGGTAGAGGTTGTACAGGGTCAATTCTGAACGAGAATGGGGATTTGCTGAAATGTCATTTTCTGCCATTTCCTCTTGGACACAAGCGCAGCAGTCAGGAGATAAAAAAACAATACCACATAAGTGGATATAGCTCAAGAAAGAAAAAAAGAAATAACATAGTGTCAAGCAAGATATTCTGACCACATACATGCATTAGGCACTGAGGCCCGTGAACACAAAAACCCTTGAAGTTCAAGAGTTGGCTCTGATATAGATCAATCGTGCCCAATCCTATTTTCTGTTTAAAACGGACAGCTATATGTGTGTACATTAATCTCAGATTCTGTTCTCTCACTCTCTCTCATCTTGTGAATAGTGCGTCCACGATAATGCGTGTCAGCTCATGCTGTAAATCCTACTGCGCACATGACAGTAACACGTTGAGCGTTTTCCGTCCATTCATCTCTGGATGAATAAGAATGATGATTTTACATTTCATATCTCTGGATCTGGGTATATACAATTGATACAGATTGATAGGATTGATGCTGAATTTGTTTTGTGGCCCATCAAAAGCACATCAAAGTAAGGCCTGCACCCTTTTAAGGAAAGTGGCTGCGGAGAGTAAGCGTATCGGAAGGAAAACTAATCCTGGCAAGTAAATATTCCTCTTACGCTCTCCAGACATTTTGCGTGTGTGGCTACTGCGCAAGTGTGTCTGATCCCTGCTAATGTCATCAGTCATCAGTGTCTCGAGTTGTGCCATTTCCCCACGGATCAGGCTGTGGCCTTTGATGTGAAGGCCTTGAAAGGCCCGCCGGTTTGTTGGGTACACACACAAAACACGCACTCGTCATACATACATACACTCGCACACAAAAACACCAGTGTCCGTGCTGATAGAAAGTGGCCCAGTTTTTAAGTGTTTTTTTTTTTGCTTTTATTCTCTGTCTTGCAACTTATTGCCATTTGCCTCGATCGAACAGAACAACTGCAGGAGTAGTAACAATATCATCCAAGACTCTCCCTCTGTAGTCTCTCACTCTTTGGCCTCACACAGCACTTTAAAAAAGGGTTCAATTATATCTATACCCGTTTCCTCAGAAATATTTAATTGAAACCTGTTTCATAGCCATATTCGACAGCTCTTGTGTCTACATTTTGCATGTGGTTTGATCCAGTAACGCAATGTTTCATGGTTTGAATTTTCTTTCTTGTGGTTTATTCATTTGACCACATTCATCAATTTACTTTTCTGTGTACACCTGATCACCAAGGTTGGTTAGGTCTTAATCGGTGGACCTGGATCCGATCTCATCTGGATCCCAAAACAAAGTTCAGGGAATGTAATACGGCTGTACAGTTGACCTTGTTGCAACTCATATTTGGACACCAGTATCGCTCCACTATGGACAATAATAATGGTCAATAATCTGTGTCCCTCTCATTGAAAAGGACAAATACACATATATAAAGAATCTCCAAGCTTGGAAAGCCTGCATTGAACGCAGACTGTGACAGGGGCAATTACACAAAAACTTCCATTCAATTTCCCCATACTGTAAGTCTATATTTGGGCATGATGATGTCAGGGGCGGAAATTAGGGGGGGGAATAGACGGGTCACCCTTCCTGGGAAAAACAGAGAGTTGTCCCCCTCAATATATCATTGTAAATGTAATTATATAAATTAAAATAATATAATTATATGCTTTGAAAGCAAAACAATGCGTTTTTAAGTTTTGAAAGATTGCGTCCACCTCCATAAGCCTCACAGCGGTTTGGTCCACTGCCTTCCCGAAAACCCCACACACACCACAGTGTCTGTGGAGCAATCTCTGGAAGTGGTGGTTGACCTCCAGCTACTTTGCAAGGTTACCTTAAAACAAAGGATTTGTCAGACATGTTTCTTTGCTTCTACCACTCAGTAGAATAAAACACATTTATAATTGTCTGGAACAGATTGCATTTTGTTCCCTTCATTACCTTGTGGTTAAATCTTGTGCATCAACGGGGCTGCCATATTGGTGCGGGGCAGCCATCTCTCCTAATGCATGTATGTTTAAAAAATCAGGGAATGGCTTCGAATCGCAATTTTTTTTCTGGAGGACAACCTCATTACCCCCGTTTTATTGTGTTCCCCCCCACTTCTCAAACCAAAGTTATGCCCTTAGATGATGTCATATCTGATGATGTGTCTTATGAGGCCTATACGACACTACCGTACTACCAACTTGGCAACTGGAAGAACCATATATTTGGGTTTGGCACCCATTAAAAGGTTCCACTTTCTACCTTGGTTCTGGATTCAGAAGTAAATACAGACGAGTTTAAAATAACTGTATAGAGTAGGTACCCTGTCCATCTCCAATTTTCTCTCTTCCACTCTTTATGTCTCTGCCCTCTCTAGTTATTGTGATACGTTTTGCCGTGATTCAGTTTCTTATCTGAGAGTGAGATTTGGCAGCGCTGTCATCACTTAACTTCCGTCACAGGGACAATCTTGCCCATGTCTATTTCCAGAAACTGACTTACAGTAATATCGACCGCCATTGACAGAAGTGGGTGACGGTGAGAGGGAACCATGGAAATATGCTGACCAACGACACACGTTCTTTAAATACCCTCATGAGACATCTGTTTTATTGTAGAGTCCAGCCCAAATCACTGTATTATTATTTTGCTGTATGAGGCACAGCCACTTTTGCTTATTTCCAGGCAGGTTTCAGCGAAGGTTGTTCTAGTTTCACAGTGGTATAACTTATAACTAAAACTAGTGGAGGTGCCAATTTTGTTTTCTCTCTACTGTCACTATCACCCCGAATAATCCCCAACTTTCCCCAATTCTGTCCAACATTCCTATATCAGATCAAAGTTTTTAACATGTCCTTCGGCCTGATCCAAATAGATTTTCTGAATTTGTGCAGTCAACCCAACTCATTTTTCGGCCTGTTCAGCTTCACAAAGTTGAACGTATTTTCATTCAAATACTTGGGTGCTGGTTACTGTACTGGTTTACTTTCAAAACGTTGATTCTTCTCATAGTGACCGTTCTCCACCCTCACATCTTTACCGTTGTTGTCTTTTTCGCCACTCCGCAGCGTCAGTATTTTGATTGGGGCTCCCAAAGCCAACACCAGCCAGCCCCACATCATCGAGGGAGGAGCCGTGTTCTTGTGCCCCTGGAACCAAGCAAATTGCACGGCCATCGGCTTTGACGAGGAAGGTAGGGGTGTCTCACTTGAAAACTTTGCTGGTTTTTTTTAAAGAAAGGGTTTTTTTCTTTTCATAGCATCAGCGTTAAACTATCGCTTTCCCCATCCCCTTTAAGCGGGTTTGACATGACAGTATAGTTAACACGTTCCTGTTTCTAAGCACCCGTAAAAGTAGTTGAAATGTCTGAAGCTGAGCACCGCTGTGCCTTTGACCCCTGTGTCAGATGTACGCTTGGGTGGTGGCCAGTGGGTTGGAAGGGGGCCGGGGGTGGCTTCCAGTTCTTAATCTAACTTCGTGTTCCGTTTTGATGGAAGCCAGCCTTTGATGTTTTCTTCTGACATCCCCCCCCCCCCAGGACCCGCCCCGCCAAACCTACCACTCCACCCCTGTGCAAAAGCCTCCATTTTGGGACATGACCCAGTGTTCGCCAGCTTTTTCCACAGAGCCTTGATTTCCTGCTGGACTCGGGCCCCGTCATATAAGCATTCTTTAATTAGAACAGAGTCATAGAACCCAGTCCTCCTCCCTCAAGGACCCAGACCCCAGACTGGCCCTCGCTCTGCCCGAGGAAAAATGAAAACAACCACTGTAAGATATACAGGAAGAGATAAGGGACCACCGTTTGAGGGGATCACAGGGTCCAGCGTTATCGTGTGCTCACGCGCAGGGGGCACACAGCCCAGATATCTGGCTCTGTAAATATACACGCTAGAGGTTACAACTGCACAACGTCAGCGTGCAAACACAAACTGTGTGTGCAGGCAGCATCTGAAACGCAATATACGTAGTGTAGAAAGCAGGTACGCAAACGTACGAATGCAAACACGTGAAACAGGATGTATGTGTGTGCGTGTGTGTCTGAGGACTCTGTCCAAACACCACGACAGCAGACAGCCGCACTGAGCTGTGGCGAGGAGAGGTTCATGTCGGCGCTCAGCAGAGAGCAGCAGGCAGATGATTCATTACAGTAAACCAATCGCTTTTTTGGGGGACGGGGGTGCAGTTTATCTCTGGCTGCGTTCTCACACGTAACTTTGGCTGGAGATGGCGTGGGTGAACTAGTGGACAAATGATGAGGAGTATATATATTGAGGAAGATAGTAAAATATATTGTAGTCTTAGTTTTATCTTGGTCAATTTCATTAATATGGAATTTAAATATATATTTATTTTCTGAGGTTGTTGTTCATAAATACTTCAACCGACATTTTCAAGTTTATTTATAAACATTTGACCTGATAACTCAATATGATGTGAAAACAGCCCAATTACATTAATCTAGGTGTAGTATTTGACCAGGAATGGGCAGTCCATCTTTGATCTGGAGTCTTTTCTTTTGCCATTTTCTAGTACCTTTGCCTTTGTTTAGCAAAGTCACCTGTCTTACCCCGAAAACACTGGAACCATATTTTTCCAGTAGTAACTCAGCATTTAGTCCGATTTATAATTTTATCAATTCAACAAAATCTGTATCTGCCCACAGCCAAAATACTAGCAGAGGTGAAGTAAATCTATCGACAACATCGGAGTCTTTTCTATTTCAACAAATGACAGAGTTATGGCTGAACTCATAAGGGATGTTGATGAATGGGTTCCACGAGATTTTACGCACAGCAACAATTTGGGATCAAATGAATATGATAGAATCTCTGCCACATAAGGGGGAAACACACTACAAGATAATCAAGCCGATTTTGAGCCAGATTTCCCCCTTCTGACGACCGTGAGCAAAGTCACGATTTTTTCATGGTTCTAAAGATTATTCTGCCAGATTATCCTGTGGTGTGAGAGTTGTTACGTTTTACTTCCGAGCTGCTCGGGAGTCCGTCCTGGAGGCAGTGATCGCGAATAAGAAATATTAAACATAACCTGTTGTACGGGGGGAACCCTGGGGACAAGGGTCAGTGGATTGTCATGTGGGAAAGCGCCAATTGCGAGCCAAGCCGAGTGAAACGGAAGAAGTCATGAACACAACAGCAGCCATTGTGGCAAATGCGAATGCTGCGAAGCATAAAACTTGGCTGCAACACGTACAGTTCATGTCCACGCCGTCTCCATGACTTCATCCATTGTTTTTTCTTTTTTCCTTTTGGAAATAGCATAGCTAGTTCTTCCTGTCTGTTGTCCACCATGTTTGATTACTCTAAAGTCACGTTTTATCACGCAAGATTTGCAAGATTTGCAAGATTTGCAAGATTTTGGGTGTTGAGAGTCGGGACACTAATTTTGGCCCTTCTACCTGCACGATGTGACGCGGGTTGAAATTCCGGACGCTGAGGCATAAATAGAGAGGAAGATCATTCCAACATTTCATATCCCATTTAGAATCCAAAATCAAAATCTTTTTCCGTATGGGGGAACGTGAAATGTTGTGTGTGGGAGTGTGGGGATTGCACCGTACAGACTACAGCGGAGAACCCGCCACACTCCCCGCCGCCGAAGGACTGGTGCGCACACTGGTGGCATGGAGTCTTCTACTGTAGTGTTGTGTCGTTCATGAATGATCCGATTCTTTTGACCGGCTCAAAATATTTACAGTTGTATGTCACTGTTCGTTTAAGTTGTTTTGTTCCCAATCACACAGGAACAATGACACACTCCTTTTGTGGGCAATACATGTTTGTGACGTCGAACGTGATGCACCAGAAAAAAACGGCATTTCTCCTGGCAATGGTAAACGTGTCAAATGCATATTTTTCGCGGGTTGACCTGGGTTTAACTGGCACCTGGCTGGTGTAGTGTATTGGTGTGCTGTTTGGGCAAATCCTTGCTCTCCACACACTAAAGGAACAAAACTGTTTAAGTGATCATGATATGTTGTTATGTGTGGAGCCTTTCAAGTGTGTTTTCACAAGTTCAAAATATTCACTTTAAACAGGTTGTCTCTATGTGCTACGAGCCAGGAGTTACTAACAAAAAAGTCAGATGTGCAGTTTGGTATCACCGGTGATAACTGTCGGTTAAAAAGGTTGTTAAATGCCTGAAACTACAGAGCGCCTATGCTTCAGCAGAGCGTTACATTTTTTTTTACTATTTGTCAGCTGAACCCCCACATTCCCATCTTTTGCCTTGTTTTAAAATTAACAGGCACCCCACTCCCCCGCTCACTCCCTAAAGCAGGTCGCTGACAATGAGGTACAGCCGTTTGGGTTACAGTAACAACATACTGTAGTCCATGTGTGGCTGTTTGATGTCTGACCTGGAGCATGGAGGATGGATTAGGACGGCAGAGCCAGAGAGCCACGCTGTAAAATATCCATGCACAAAAAAAAGCCAAGGACGAAATCCCACCCCCCATCCCACCCCTCGGCAAAACACAGAGGAGGCCGGGAAAGTTAAAATAGCCGTTTCTTTTTAAAGTCCCCTTTCTAAGAAGTCAGGAATTACTTATTTCGTCAGGAATGACCTGACGAATATGTACTAATTAGAAACTCCCCCAAGCGAGTGAGTAGTGTGAATGAGAACGAGGAGAGCAGATGTGAGCTACCAAACGTTCCATTTTGAACTGGCGTGTTAGTGAGTCAAATTTGGCGACTGCAAGCGAAGTGCGGACGGCCACTCAACTCCGCTCGGATTTTGATGGCTGGTGGTGATGTGGCGGGGGGCGCACAGCCAGTAAGCCAGTGTTGTTCTGACCTTTCTCAACGTAGGCTGTAGGGTTGTACGAGGAAACGCTGGCTCTCATGTTGCTTCGAAATGGCGCTGTGAATTTGAATGTGCTTCTCTTATTTTGGGTCTCCCTAGGCGATCGGCACTTCGACATCAACGACGTCGACACTCAGGTTGAGTTTAAGTCCCACCAGTGGTTTGGGGCCACCGTGCGTTCTCATGGCAACGCCGTCCTGGTAAGCCGACAGCTAAGCTAGCTGCACTCCAATATGTTGCTGTACAATTTTGTAAGTGAGATGCCAAAATGTGCTGCACCACCACAGGCTTGTGCTCCCAGTTACTACTGGAGGACGGAACACGACATGCCCTTTGCAGATGTCACAGGAACCTGCTACCTCTCCGTAGACAGCCTCAAAACCTTTGTGGAGTACGCCCCCTGTCGGACAGGTGAGGTCACTGAACAAGAGTACCCGGGCAAGAGTCGGGAGTCCTTGTCAGAGTCCTTAACAAACTGTATCACAGAGTGACTGAGCAAGGCTTGCTTTTCATACAACACAGTACTGGTGATTAGACCCTTGGTTCGGTTGTTAAAAATCAGAGGTGGACATTCCGGGTTTCCGAAATTAAACATCCTATTCAGTATGTTGAGGAGACCATCTGGATTTGCTGATTAGCATAACCCATAGGTACAGCTAAGGGAAATCAGCTGGTTCAGCGTGAGGCTAGAGTGAGAACTTTCACTTTCTGAACCTGGAATTGTCCACATCTGTCAAAATAACTTGGACGATCACAATTTGTAAACATACTTTTCTGTGGCGCACTTTGGTTCCTTGATTTGGTCCGAGCCAACCAGAGAAAAGTCACACTTCTCCTTTCCTTAGTCTGACACATTGTACGTTGGTGTCTGTGAAAGTTAAATTGTTATAAACTTTGTTCGTGGACGGACTAATCGTTACAGAGGAAATCAGAGACATATACTTTATGTTAATAAAGTATTTAATCTTGTAACAGAAGAGCAGTTTCAGTGTAACAACACAACAGAGTGCCACAGGGACCAAGTGCTCAATTCTCACTGGAGATCTGAGTTTTTTTATACAGTTTTCTAGGAGTGGCGAAGCTGACGAGTCGTTGTGATGTCGGTCAGCTGATGTTGTGACACCTCCGAATGGGTCCTGCTGATGAAACAGTTTCGCTGATGGGGCAATTTCGTTGAGACAGATCATCTGTTGAAGTTACCTTATCTGATGGTCGAGACATATTGCCTTTCTCCTCTTCACATTAAGCCACAGAAAGTGACTAGTTCATGTCTTTTTTAAGACATGAACTCTATTTAGCCTTTATAAGAAAAGCAAAGTACACATACCTTGTACAAAAGTTCATGTAAAAAGCACATCAAAACATAGACATATAAAGTTCTTATAACAGTGTCGAACAATTCTATGCAAGTTTGAATGCGGTTTTGGTTTAGTGTATTCAGGAAAGAAAAGACTCTCGGCGGACACTTCGCAACAAAAATGACTTTAAAGTAAAGATGCGAGAAAATATTAATGTACGATACTGACACCTAAATACAGTTTTGGATGGCATGTCGGCATTTCTGATCACACAGATTTACAACAAAATGCGGCAAGGTTGCTTGATACAAATACTGAATTTAATTTGACTTGAAAAACCACATCCGTCCCAAATCTGTCTCCAAATCTGTAAAAATAGTATTGGACTCCTCAACCCCAAAATACTTGGGAAAAGGGGCGGGGAACCCCATATGTACCTTCCAGAGATGGAAAAAACGAATGGACGTCTGTACTTTTTGTTGTTATTTGATGTCGTTCATCTCAGAGAGACATGGACCTGCAGGACAGGGCTACTGTCAGGGGGGATTCAGTGCAGAGTTCACCAAGGTAAGATAATATAATTATGTCCCAGCGCCTTTCACAGACATAGTCACAGTTTGGTGCATTTATAGTATGCAGAATAAGCTGACTATCGTTCTCTGTTCCAGGACGGAAAAGTTGTGCTTGGAGGACCAGGAAGCTTTTACTGGCAAGGTGAGCGGGGAAAAAGGACGCACTATATTATGCTACATGAGATATTTAAGACACATTTTTGAATGGGATCGTCCAGCACGGCTCATTAAGTCCCCTTGACTCGTTGCTACAACGTGGGTCCAACATCAATGGCGCAGTTCAGCAGTCATGACCCTTGTTTTAACCCTTGACCTCTGACCCCTCCCACTGTAGGTCAGTTGATCTCAGCCACAACAGAGGAAATCGTCAAGGCCTACTACCCCTCGTACTTCCTCCTCTCGGTCGCCGGGCAGATTCAGACTCAACAGTCCCAGGCAAACTATGATGACAGTTATCAAGGTGAGATTAAAAACAAATATAACACTATTGGCGTATGACTCGTTTGAACATTGGAAGTGACACATTAAGTGGGGGGTCTGGGGGGGCTCTCCCCAAGAAAATTTTGACCATCAAACACTTCATTTCCTGCATTCAGGTGAATTTTTATGCACCAATTTGTACCTTTTCTGCATCAATTAATGGTGGAAATGTCTTTATTTATGTAATTTCATGTTTTTATTTGGGGGGGTACACGCCCCCCCGAAAAAATGTTGCTTGCGTGTACAAGCAACATTAGGATAATGAATATGAAATCCCGAATGGGAATGGATTTAATTTCAATTTATTTTGTTAAACAGAGAACCTGGTTCGTGTAGCTAGCTTGTGTCTTCGTAAGCTAACAGCACACACTGATACGTATCATGGAAAAATCAGCTTAATGCCGTTGTTATGTTGTATAACAACAAATGCAACAACCCCGATGAAGCTCATTCTTCCACCTAGGAAAATCTGACAAAACCTCATTAATTTACTTTTTTTAAGACACTTGATTTGTGAATGGAAAACCGGGCCCGATTCCGCTCAAACCAGTGTTTGGTTGTGTGCCTACATGTCTCTACGATGGCAAGTCGCTCTCAAAACTAGTAAACAAATAAAAGGGTACCCTAACATTTGTGTCTTCATTTTCAACTTTGGCAAATCCATGCACACTTGCAAATAGTTTTGAGACTAGACTAACTCCGCAGATAAACTGTTATAAATAACCATCAACCTCTCGGTGAAGGTAATAAAGCATCTGTTTTTTTGGAGACTCAATTTTGCATGCAATTTTGATGACTTACTGTATGATTGGGATCATTCAGCTGCCCACACACACACACACACACCATATATCTTTTAAAGAATGAGGTTGTACCCAACCACCTCCAACTACACACTACATATATTTTTTTGCGTATGTCTGCTCTCCAGGTTACTCTGTGGCTGGCGGAGAGTTCACGGGCGATGATGAGGAAGGTGAGGGTGATATTTACAATACAGTGGTGGGTGCCATAACGCATGGCTGAGTAGAGGGCTTTGTTTACCCCACAGCTTTGAACTCACAGCTCAGTCCACAGTTAGAAGTCAGTCAGCTTTTATTAAGAGTAAATTCTAAATCGGGGACCAACTTTAGTGTGTTATTGTTATGCAATGTAATTGCGTAAATAACATTTTTTTTCACTTCTCTGTTTGGCTATTTTGCTATTAATATCTGCCTTACTTTTGCCCTTTTCAACTTTGTTACAGATTTTGTCACGGGAGTTCCCAAAGGACTGATGCTACATGGCTTAGTAAGGAATCATCACATTTCCTTGTTTCACAACAACACAGCAACAACACATATGAGTATAATACCTGATTAGCGATTGTTATTCATGCCCGTATTATTGTATACATATGTATTCATTCTGTACAGAATATCCCTGTAGTGTGGGGATGGTGTGGTTTGAGCAGCCACACCTGTCCTGGGTCTAGGTAATTGGGCCCAGGATCAGGGTGGCTGTATGCCTGTTGCTCATTAGAGTAATCAAAAAGCAACAGGTAAAACCCCCACCCTCCCACACACACAGGAGAGGAGGCCTTGTCATGACGTGTATTGCCCACTCTCTGGAATAAACTGGTGTGTTTTCAGCTCCGTCGCCTGTGTCTCTATGTTGGTGGGCCCTGAAAATGCCACTCCTGTGGCGTGTGGCAGGCGGAACTGCCACAATCCCATCTATATTTATAGTTATACCCACAGCCATACTAGCCAAACCATACCATCACTACTAAGCCCCAGCTGTTGCATTTTAACGTAATTTATCCTGTGCATAGAACTGGATTTTGTTTATTCTGTATATTTTTGTATATGATATTTTATTTTCTTGTTTTCTCTTTTAAGTTTTTAATGCTATTTAACTGTACAGCAATTCTCACCACGAAAAATTTATTGTATATGAAAATGCAATTGGCCAAATAAGCATAAGCATAAATAAGCTTCTGATTCTGATTGTGGACACAAGAAATTAGAAAAAAAAGACATTGAAAAGGTAAAAAAGTGTATATATTAACAAAAAAAAGATTTTTGGTGCTAGATGTCCCCAGGCTCTTACCGTCTCCTCTCACCTTTTCAACGCAGGTGTCCATTTTAAACGGGAGAGACCTGAAGCCCACAATCAACCTGACCGGAGAACAGGTACAGCCCGCTCCCGGTGGGGACGGTGGGGTTCTCAGTGATACCTGCCAGACCCGGTGTTTACACATCCACACACATTCTCAACTCAAGTGACACGCCTTAAGTGTGTGTCATAAAGAGTGCGGGGGGAGGTGAAGTGTTGGAATCCACCTCGTGGTGAAGAGGCCTGTTCACGGGTGAGAGGTGATCTTATCCACAGCTTATAGTTTCGATAAGTGGTGTATCAAGCAGAAACGGTAGCCCGTGGCATACCACGATGTACAGCGCTGTGATCACTCTATCGATCCTTTGTATTGTGCCTTGGAGGTGGAGATTCTGGAGAAATCGCAAGGTGGAGTTATTGTTTTTCTTCTTTTTGTATGGAATCGACTCACCAACTCTCTTACTATTTTTGAGCTGCATTTGCATATTGCATGTGTGTGTGTTTGTATGGGACTTCCAAGGCTTAGTTTTTGCACACACACAGAGACACTGACGCACATCTGTTATGAGAGGTAATCGATGGTTCGCCCAGAAAGAGCCTCTTGTCTCTGGGGACCGAGGGCACTGCGTAAACTGTCAGGAGCCCGGTGAAACTGTTTGGAGGTGAAGCTGCCGGCATGCCACGCTCCCAGTGGGCGAAGAGACGGCCCTCCACGGGTGCTCTGACTTGTGTTGTCTAAGTCAGCTGCATAAACACGCCAAAGGGCCGGCCAGAAAGAGAGAAAGAGAGAGAGAGAGAGAGAGAGAGAGAGAGAGAGAGAGAGAGAGAGTCTCTGTACTTACCCAAGAGGCCCCTGCAGGTCTGGCAATTGAAGCCAGACACTTGTTTTTTTTCCCCCTTCTTTCATTTAGCTGAACGTCTCCATCTCCCAGATATTGAGAGGTATATGGAGTGCCACACACACACACACACACACACACACACACACACACACACACACACACACACACACACACACACACACACACACACACACACACACACACACACACACACACACACACACACAATTCGCTAAGCTATGTCTAAAGGGAGTAGAGGGGAGCCCGGGAGAGATTGATATTTTCCAAAATAAAAACTAGTCTCCTTATTGAATATGGCATTATTATTAATAGTCAGTTTTATTGGCCAGTTCCTTTAAAGAATATGCACTATGGTGTGTGTGCACATGTTATTGGGAATAGTTTTGCAGTCTTGTGGACGCTAGTACACAATGCTTTTATTGTATTTTTATGTATTAATTTAGTTATTCATTTATTTGGTTGTTTATTTGTTTGTGTATCTATTTATTTATCTATTAATTATAATTTTTTAGTACCGACAAATATGTATATATGGCAGAACGTCAACAGGTGACATGCTGATGAATTTTAGTACTTTTTATATGTTTTGGTATTTGGGTGATCTGTGTTTGTATTTTAAATTTGGACAATTAATTGCGAACATGAAAAGTGAACTGTTAGATTACCGCACTATTATTCCAATGAAATGTATTTAAATACAAAATAAAAATCTAAACAGAGAAACGCGAGTACAAAGACGGCGGAAATAAAAATCAGGAATTAGGGAAACAGAGTCTACGCTCAAAGCACTGCCACGCTTTGATTACAGGCTGAACACGGGGTTGTCTAACTTTATCCCATTTCAATGCGTTCCAGATGGGGTCCTACTTTGGCTGCGCAGTGGCGGTCACCGACATCAATAATGATGGGTGAGTGAGTGAACCGGGGTTCGATGGGGCGGCGGGGGCCAGATCAGAACAGAACAGGAGTCTTTTTTTTGGGAGAGGTGCAGTATAAAAACATAGTTTTACCAAAGAGGGATGGTGAGACATGGTGAAAGTGTCATGCCATATAAAACAGAGCTTTCGTTTTAACGTCCGCTGCTCGGCCAGTCATTCCATCTTCCCCTCATGTGTCTTGATGAGAAAAAAACTCATGACTGACTCATGACGAGAAATAACCTGATCATCTCTGCAGTTCCCCTTCCTCTGTAGGTTCCTCTTCAGCCAGTTTCCCTTCCTTTGCCTGTAAGAGCTGTGTGCCTCGCACCCTCAAGAGGAACCGTAGAACATTCCAGATCTAAGTTTCTATCATGTAAATGCAGTATTTTTTTTTTTAATTGTAAACCGTAGTTGATGGGTCTCGATCTTTAAAACGAGCAATGCTTTGTAGCCCAGCGTTACTGGGCATAGGATAATGTTCCCAGACAGGAGACTTGAACCATGGAACCATTCTCACTCCTAACTCTGTTTTACATTTGTGTTGGCCTGGTTGAGACTGGCTCCTAGGGTTCTGGCAAAGAAGTTTATAAGATGATGAGAGGTGATTATTTGTCTTTCTCATTTGCTTTCTGTGGGAAAGGAACTCATAGCATTAATATATACAATATAGCATAAACATTATTTCCTAAATTACTTTGCCAACAAGCTAACACTAGTGAGTTACAAGTCCAAGTCTAAAACAAGTGCCTAGTGACCCATTCTCATTTCATTTCAATCCTAACCCCTCTCCTTGACTCTCCTCCTCAGCCTGGACGACCTGGTTGTCGGGGCTCCCATGTTCATGCGCCGGGGCCCCGACGGACGTCTGGAGGAGCTGGGGCGTGTCTATGTCTACCTGCAGAAGGGTCCTCTGCTGCTGGAACTCACCTTGCCTCACCTGAGCGGCCCCCAGCCCTTCGGCCGCTTCGGCAGCTCCCTGGCCCCGCTGGGCGATCTCAACCAAGACGGCTTCAATGGTAGGAGGAGGCGGATGAGGATATAGGACAGATTTAGGATTATAATTGTAAACATAGTTTTGTATACTCTTAAGATACGGTCATCAGGTAGCTGTTCACCCTGCATGCTCTTGTTTACAGACATGGCTGTCGGCTGTCCCTACGGAGGAAACGACCAACAGGGGTTGGTTCTCATTTACAACGGACATGCTGCGGGGCTGAGGGACATGCCCACGCAAACTCTCTCTGGCCAATGGGCTTCCGGTTCCTTCCCAGCCAGCTTTGGCTACGCCATCCGTGGAAACAAAGACTTGGACCAAAATGGCTACCCAGGTACTGCAAAAAGGTTGTTCGTCTTAATACAAGATGTTTCGGCCAAATTTTTTATTTTTTATTAAAATATTTCCGCTTAACCTTCTTCAGATCTTATTGTTGGTGCTTTTGGAGTGGACAAAGCAGTGTTGTACAGGTATGTTAAATTGGTAGTGTAGCACATTATAATATCAAGTAGACAAGTACTGTTATGTTTACACATGTTTCCATGATGAATGCATTTCTTTGCAGCACTTTTTTTCCCATAGGAAACCAAGGTTGTGACACAAAAAGTGGAATTAGGGCTCAACAGTTACAGTTGCCCGGTTGCCCTCTGCAACCAGATTGAGTAAATTGGCAACCATTTTGTGACCTCTGGTTGCCCCCTTTAGCAACCACTTTTTAACATAAAAAATAAGGATTGCAAACCAAATTAAATACATTTGTTGCATTAGTTATATTTAAATATTCTTCTTCTTCTTCTTCTGTTCTTACACTCGGAACCAGAATACTGTACGTGCGTTTGTGCGGGTACCAGGCACCAGTGCAAGGTTATTATAGTCAGGGATGCAAACAACTCGCTTTTCGGGGAATGTTGCTTGTGTGAATCAGGTGACTTGTGTCAATCGTCCAAACCGATACGAAGAAGGGTTTTTTTTATTTTATTTTTTTTTGGGGGGGGGGGGGGGGGGGGGTGGAGGACTCATTCTCTGAAGAAGAAAAAAGAAAGAAGAAACAGTCTTTATTTGTCACGCAACACACCACATGCTTGCACATACACGCTTTTTGATGGTGGCCGGTGAAATGGATCCTCTGCATTTGACCCATCCTGGCTTGTCCTTCCTCTGGGGGCACAGCCAGGAGCATTGGGCAGCATACGTGGACACGCCTGGGGACCAGGTGATAAGTGTCCATCGCTGGTCAGACAATGATGGGTGCATGTTTTTGAGCGGGGTCCTTACTGACGTGAGGTGGAGGAAACCCCATGTGAGCACAGGGAGAAAATGCAAACTCCACACAGAAAGGCTCCTATTTGGGAGATAACCCGCCGGAGCACCGTGCCAACAGCGCCCCAGGCGGGAATCGAACCCAGGACCTTCTTGCTGTGAGGCAGCAGTGCAATGCACTGCGCCACCGCGCCACCATATTACAGATATTACGTTACAACTAAAAAGGCTCTCATCTCCGGTTAAAAGCGCTCCAAAACGATGCTGCGTTCAAGGGCTCCATTATGCGTGATGCCTTGGGAACCCAGAAAACCGTTGGCTACCACCTTAAGTATATTTCAGATCTTTTTTCACAGGTGTTTGCATCCCTGTACAGTTAACTAAAACTAAACTAAAAACTAGGTGTGAAAAAACATTTTAGTTTAAACTATACAGATAAAAACAGATAAAAATTAACTGAAACAATATTGTGTACTTAACTGTTAAAGTTAACTAACTAAAATAAAATACAGGAAATGTTTTTATTTTTTGCCTGTTTTCTCATCAATTTGGTCAATTTGTCAACATATAGCCGTTGCAATACAATAACCAGTTCTTATCTTTGTAGACAGACAGCATTAATAATGACCATGGCTCAGACCTTATCTGGTGGAGAGCTACTTTTAAATGGAAAGATGCAAATTTTTATTTACTATTGTTTACAATGAGGGGACAAGCAGGATTGTTGAGATTCATATTGTCTGTGTGGTGAACATATACTGTACATTTGGGTATAAGAGAGACCCAGGCTGACTGTGATGTGTGTTATATTATTATATTAGTTTCCCATACCTAGAAATACAGACTCTGACACAGGGTTCCCACACCTAAAAAGGACAGACTCTGAAACAGGGTCCCCGGAACAGCACTGCCCACGGTGACCCCACCCCAGAGCGACATTGCAGCCTCCCCTCTTCCCTTCCGGAGCAGGGGACCTCGAGCTGCTGTGTTGGCTGGTGGAAGTGTTTTTGGGCCTGGTTATTGCGGGGGCTGCTTGGAGGGATGGCCTGGCTGCTGGGCTGCTGGAAGGTCCTGGCGGTTGCTGCTGGGCGGAGGAGCTAGCTGCAGGTGGTTACCCGTGGTGGTTACTGCGGCTGGTTCTCCCCTGGTCATCCCCTGGACCCCTGTGTGCTGTCGGGAGAGGGTTGGTGCTGGGGCTACCCATTGACCCGCTGGTGACTCCAGGGTGTCTTCGGACGGCCCTTCTGTGTCCCTTCCCTGTGCCGTAGAGTCCCTGTTCAGGTGCCACTGTGGCAGTTCCACCTGCCACACGCCACCCGAGTGGCGTATTCAGGGCCCTCCGGCATAGAGACACAGACTATGGGGTTTTAGATGGACAGCAAGTCATGATAAAGGCTCCTATCATAAGTTGTTGGTTGGGATAAAGGTTTTACCTGTTGCTCGTTAGCCCAACCGACAAGCAACAGGTACAACCACACTAACTGATCCTGGGCCCCAATTACCTAGACCCAGGACAGGTGTGGCTGCTCAAACCACACCATCCCCACACCACATACGGTTACTGTATTAAAGCTTTTAAACATTATTTTATGTCACGTTTTCATTATTAAGCTGCCATATAACTGCCTAGTATCTTAATTACTCAAAAATATAAGGTGACTAAAAATGGCAACCATATTGTCAGATTCGGCAACCAGAGCTGATTCCTGGTTCCCAGCCTGGCAACCACTATTAAAAATTTGTGTTGAGCCCTGAGTGGAGTATTCCATAAACGACTGGCTGGAGCCTTCCACAAAGTTATAGTGCCTGTCGGGGTCGATCCGGTTATTATGATAGATTTTGTGTGTATGTGGCTTGAAAACTGTGGAATAAATACTGCAGTGAATTTTTGCTATTATAATAATAAGATGTGCAATTAATAGTAAGCGTGCAGCACTGCCAGCACACTTAATAAACAGATTGAAAAAACTCTTACCCATCTTCTGAAAAAAAAACATTTTTTTTCAAAGGGCGCGGCCGATAGTGAACGCCAGTGCGTCTCTCACAGTGTATCCCACCATGTTCAACCCTGAAGAGAGGACCTGTGAAATGTCCAACAAGAATTACAGCATCGCCGTGTCCTGGTAAAACATTTTTTTTCAACATATATTTTAATGCTTAAGAAAATCTTGTTGTGCTCAGCACTCTTGAGAGACCATGCAATATTTCCTGGGAAAAGTGTTTTTTAAAAAAAATTCTGCATGGTTTGACACAGCCAGGGTAGGTTCATAGTTCACTATAATGAAACATTGCAGAACACAACATGACAATATTACGCAATCCACGTCTGTTTAATTTCTACTTTCCAAGGTTTACCTCATTTGAGAGTCAAAGGGGTTCATGTTGGCGTAGCCTTTCCAGCCTCTTGTCCAAGTGGCTCTAAAGTATAGTACACACTCCATATCCCTAAAGCCAGTTTTTAAAAAAAAACATTTGCCTTCTCTCAGAGCGGAAAGAGCTCCCAATAAAGCTCTTTCCGCAACCTCAATTTGGACGTCATATTAAGTATGGAACTTTTTTTTATTTTTAGACAGGCAGCTGGCCAAATGGCTGGTATTTTGGTACATGCCTGTCGGTTCATACAAGCAAGTATTGTTTTTGAGTGTGTGTGTGTGTGTGTGTGTGTGTGTGTGTGTGTGTGTTGTTGATGTTGCCTTGGAAGCGAGAGGTGGCACGGACAGGAGAGAACAATTTGGGGAATTGGAGGAGTTGTGGAGAAGCAACAGAAAGAAGAAAAGGTGGAGGGAAATTGGGAAGGAAGTGCAACCCCCCCGGGGTTGAACGGAGTGGGATGGATACGTAAAACCTGAGACGTAACTGGTTTACCAAAATATTCCATAGCACCATTTAGGGCTGCCCCCAAATAGTCGACCAAACGTTAGTCGACAAGAGGAGTCTTAGTCAACCAAGTTTTATATCGCAGGAAAAAAATCCCACCATTCAGGAGCTGTGCCTTGTAAAAATGAACCATACAACCTACAGTTTATGGCTGGAAACATGTAGGAAACGCTCGAGGGCTTTTGATTTGAAACAAATTTTAACAAAAAATAAATGTTCAGTCTCCTTGCTGGTGGTTCAGACACATTCAGAAGAATAATTACAACTTTTACTGAGCTTTTGCCAGTTTAACGGGCAGCTCACTACATGCATGTGCGGCGCAGCGCTTGTAAATTAAAGTTATATTTTTATGGCTGGTTATAAGTTAATGTGTTGGTGTTACTGAAAAATTAACAAAATGTTCAGTACCCTTGCTGGTTGTTTCGAACACATTCAAAATAGGGATGTTCCTAACGACCCTATTGTCCCTGACGTTTAAATGGAAGTTTAAACTTAGACTAGTCTAAAAGTCTGAAAAAATATTGCATATATTATAATTGCCATTTGAAACTGTTGATCACATTCTTCAATAACCAAACCGTATTTCAAATGTTCCGACGGACTGGGGGGAGGCCGGCCGGTGGTGCACCCGAGACCCGGGGGGCCGGGCATGGGGAAGGTACAGCAAGTCCGTGGCCGGAGGGGTGCTGTAAAGCCGGCGGCCGCCTGTAGTCCTAGCTGGGATCTCAGAAGGGTGCAGCGAGTATCAGAGTCCGTGGCCCCTAATCAGGGGACGGCGACATCAGGAAAAGGATCTTCTGTACGCCACATTTCAGTGCAAATTATTTCAATATGTAGTGTAGATGTGTATATTAATAAAATAATAATTGAGCCTAATAAGTTCAACCAATGTCATATTTAACCTGTGTAATTAATGTAGAACAGTGTTAATGATAGTTAACACAGTAACATTCTTTCTCAGCCCTTGAACTCATACCATTTTCTGATTCCCCAAAAACATATATTTAAATAAATATATTAATATCATAAACGTGCAACTACAAATGATTGAACTGAAAATTAATAGTCCGCTAGGAAAATCTTCAGTCCGGGGCAACCCTAGCACCATTGCTTTACTGTGAATTTATATGTTCACACCAAATATCGCACTGAGTGAAAACACAGATTATTTACTCTTTGAATGTTTATGTATGTGTGCGTGTGTGTTTCATTTCCTTGAGTTGCTTGCCGTCTTCACTGAGAAACGCTCCATAATGCCCCCCTCCCCCTTTGTCCGGCTATCTGTCTTTCATCTATAGTGTTAGCCTCAGTTTTTGCCTGACGGCTGATGGAAAGCACCTCCCCTCTGATCTAGGTGAGAGACACACACACACACACACACACACACACACACACACACACACACACACACACACACACACACATACTCACACACACACAGACAGCTGGTCCCTATTACCTTGCTTTCTTTGTGTGGCCACAAATATGCTGGGACCGACTGTGGTCAATTTGGCAGCGGCGATTAAGGTTAAAGAACAATCAGGTGAATACAGGGGAATGTGGCGGGCCGCACGAGTTCAAAGGAGAAAGTTTGTTTGTGTTTGGGCCTGCGGATGCCTTTTGTGTACGTTCCTTGCATACTTTGTTGTCATGTGGGTGATGGTGTGTCTGTATACTACACATTACAGCAATAGCAGAGAAGTGGATTTGGATTTACTATATTTATCGTCTAGATACGATTGTGCTCGTGTGTGTACTCTATAGGTATTTGACACCCATATGCGTAAGTTTACGCTCATACATACACTTTTGAGTGTGTACCACATATTTTTCTTTGCGTGTTTGCCTTGATGTGTGTACACTGTGTGTTGGAAGGCTTTGTAGTGGAGGTGCAGCTCGACAGCCTGAAGCGGACGCACAGAGAGGCGGTGAGGAGGGCGCTCTTCCTGGACAGCCAGCAGCCCGGCCTGACCGTGATGTTCAGCCTGAGCAACGGAGGACGCATGTGCCACGACACAAAGATCTACCTCCGTGTGAGTAAAACACCTGGAAATAATGATGTTCGAGGTTCTTCATTCATGTTTCGCCATTCAATGAGTATTGGGATGTAGTGTTGAAGCTACTTAATTGAACTTGCAGGGTACGTTTGACTACTTTAAGAAGTCAATCTACAGTATATCTCCATCCATCCAACTTTTCATTGATCTATTTACCCATCCATCCATTATCCACCCAACTTTTTCTGCAATCTATTTCTGCGTCTGTCCAACCTTGCCTCAATTTATTTGTTATCCGTCCATCCATCCCTCCATCCCAACTTTCCACCAATCTATTTCTCCATCCGTCCATTCATCCATGCACCCATCATCCATCCAACCAACCTTTGATTAATCTATTTCTTCATCCATCATCCAAATTTCCGTCAATCTATTTCTCCATCCAGCCATGATTCAAATTTCCGCAAATCTATTTCTCCATCCATCCATCCAACATTCCCTATATGTATTTGTCATCCATCCATCCCTCATCCAACTTTCAGTGAATTTATATCTCCATCCACCCAATTTTCTGTTGATCTATTTCTCTATCCATCCATCCATCCATCCATCCAACTTTCTGTCAATATATTTCTTCATCCATCCATCTATCAACTATCTATCCATCCATCCTCCATGCATACATGCATTTCTTGCTTGGCTTTTTCATTGGCTCAGTCCGAATATTACATGCTGGAGGAATTTACATTTGATTAGATCACTATTAACTGCTTTTTAATTTTTTTTAATTTTGGTTGTAGAATATCAAAACATTGCCTTTATGCTCACTTCTTTGTGAATTTTCCAGCAATATGTAATTTGAATAAAGGGTTATACCCACTGGTAATACACTGGTATTTACCTGTTGTCTTCACTTATCTACTGAACTGCTGACTGTCCACTGGCAGTAAGTGGCCAAAGCTATGACGCCAAACCAGTGAGCTAACTGCATATGTATGTTTTAAATGAGTCAGGAGTGTTGGTTTTACTTGCAACGCCCTTTTACTTTCCCCTGAAAACCAGTTGGCAACATCATCTGACACATATACCACTCCCTGTGTCATAGAGTGAAGAGGAGTTTCGGGACAAACTGTCTCCCATTTATGTCAGTCTCAACTTTAGCCTGGATCCTGTCGCCCCGCGGGACGCCCACAGCCTCCGTCCCGTGCTGAACTATCAGACCGCACAACTGATAGAGCAGAAGGTATGCACGCTGACCAAAATGAAACAGATACTTGACTTTGAGGCTCATAAAGCAAAATGCTGTGCAAACAATGTAGAATTCATTAAAGTACGTTATCGCCCCTACTAAACTTGTCGACCATATGATCTCATTAAGCACACAGTATATTTGTCCACACTCTACACTGCAACATTGAGTCATCAAACACAATGAGTGTCAAATCATTTTCAGAAGGTTGTAAAAAAAAGCACCCATCAGAACTCAACGAGTGGTGGCAGTTTATACGCATACTGTGGTTCACCAGACGCCTCCGAGTTAACCGCTCACTTCACAGTGTTTGCCGAGGGCATCGCACCAGAGAGTCCGCAATAGAAACATTTACTTGAATGAAGACAGAGAAGGCCAGAGGCACCCACTTTAATATGTACCTCATATACTGTACGTGTTGGCAATTGGAGCGATTTGTGAACTTCATTTACATAGTTGAGGTGCAGTTACGAAACTTATGATGCAAAAGTACAAGGGAATGAAGTAGCCCAATCTACGTCAAACAGCGTAAGCAAAAAAGTATGGTCATCGAGGTAGACGTTCCACCCTAATAAGAGCTATAAGGGAATTACTAAACTATAGCAGCCCTCGGTCACCACAGCATGTTTTTTTTCCCTCATACATAAAGAAGGAGGGGGGTTTGTGTGGTTGACCGGCGAGTCATGGCTGTGCAAAAACACAGAGGGAGGACTCACGGCTCCCATTAGGGTGGAGCACCGAGAGCAGACATCTGGTTGTGGTTTGTTTATGTATGTTGCCAGTGGTCTCGCTCCGCCAGGCCAGACCCAGAGCCAGAGCCCCTAAGCACGTGCATATGTTTATGGGAGTGTACATCGAAGGTGTGTGTGTGTGTGTGTGTGTGTGTGTATTTGAGTGAGTGTAATATATGGATTGTTTCCTGAATTGGCAGGGAAATAAATGGGAAAAAGGTCTAGCGTCTACTCTTGGTGATTGAGTGGGCAGAAAGTGAGGTGAAGATGATGAAGGAGAGCAGATAAGCCATGATGGACCCTCCGGGTGTCAGTGCGCACATTACAGACTCTCGGTGTCGACTGACCGATAGCTCTCACAGCACAGGGTGGGACGATAAAGCAAGAGATTGACCCAACCCCCCGCTCCATAGAAAATAGTAGAACCATGGAGCTGGGGATGGTTCTCGCTCTCTCTCTCTCTCTCTCTCTCGCTCTCTCTCGCTCTCTCTCGCTCTCTCTCAGCTACATTGCATTCTTTTGGGGTGGTTGGGGGGCGACGAGCGTAATCTTTACCATATGTTTGGGAAATGGAAGTATGGTAACAATGGCAGCACGATTCGCCAGGCTACATAGGAGGAAGAAAAATGGAGGGAAAGGCTAGGAAAAAAAGGTAGAGGAGGAGGGGAATGAGGAAAGGAGACACATACAACCCTGCCCCACCTCCTCACCCCGAGTTATCTGTCCCGTCTCGTAGCACTTCGGAAGGGATCAAGACCCTGTGGCGTCTTGTGTTGTATACTGTAGAGAGTCTACAGACAGTCTCTCTTTTCATCCCACAGCCCTTTTTGATCAAGGCTCTTTTATTCACGCAAAAAACCAAAACACTCTGGCACCCACCGTTCCTCCTAAACCCGTCATTCACTCCCTAAACAGTCGGCGTCTTTTCTCTCATTTTCTTCCCTCTCATCTCGACGTCTAACATCCATGTCAGAAGTGCTGCACAGCTGGTGGGTAGCTTCTCTCGGAGATGTTTGTGAATACCTCTTGAGTCACATATGCCGTATATCTAAATGAATTCACAAAAATGCATTTTGACTTATTATTTTCTTTCAGTTATGTATTATGTACATACTGCTTCTGCATAGTCACATGTCTGTTATTGTTGTTGAATTACTTTCAGCCGTACGGGTAATTATGTATGATAAATCTAACTACGAACGAGAAATGTATGTACGAAGACCATGTATTTTTACTAACTAGCTAAATAAAGGATGTGGACTCACAGATTCACAGTGGTTTAACAGAACGTGAGAGAGAAACTTGTGATTTATTGGGACAGCAGAAGTAGGGAAAATGGACTCTTCCTATTGGACAACATCAGTCATGCTCCCGAGCACTGATACCCTTTTTGCGGTTATGTTTTTCAGTTCACCGCTAACTTGCAAATGTTCATAATTTCAAAGAGGGAGGGCGTTTTGGCCACTCAAATAGGGCCCGGGATACACAATACACACAGCGCAATCTCTCTCTCTCTCTCTCTCTCTCTCTCTCTCTCTCTCTCTTCTGTAACTTGTATTTTTCCCTGTCCTTGCATTTCATTCTCCTTTTCGTTTTCCTCCCAGACCCAGATTCAGTTGGACTGCGGTGAGGACAACATCTGTGTCCCTGACCTGAAGCTGGCTGTGTTCGGGTGAGGGCCGGAAATCAAGTGTTATTCAAATGTGCTTTACCTCATGTCAACAAACTCCAAATCCCCCCCAGCTGGCTTGCTTTTCTCCTGGATAGGTCCTCAATCATTCCGAGTCTGTTTCTTTTTCCTTACAGTAGAGAGAAGCAGGTGGGTAGTCAATAGTTATATGTGCAGTACTTTAATGATCTTCTGAAGAAAGTGCACGTCTCTGAGTGGATTTTGATGGTATGGTCGTTTTTGCCTTTCACTCAGTTACATTGTGGTCGGCCTCTTCTCACGCGTTTAGAAAAACATGTTTTTGATTTCGGTTTTTTCGCATCCTCCCTTTCCCTCCCGCCTTCCTCCATCAGGTTGGAACTTTTACCAGTAACAGCTGCTCCTTACTCTTTGTCAAGAACACAAGCACACACACACACAAATACAGTGAATGTGATTGTCGAAGTAGGAGAAATGAGATCCCTTAGAAAATGCTGCATGCCGTAATTTTATTGAAGTAGCACATTTTTAAACTTCATGCTACTATGAAAATAACTACTGGAGTTATTACTCGGGGTTACTGAAGGTAGCTAGTATTTGAGTACTAATTACCTTCATTGTGACCCAATGTCTTCCTACTCAAGTTGCAAACTTGAAAATTACTTTTACTTTTGCTTGAATCAAAATTATTAAGGGTCCAGCCCTGCTGCCATACAATTGTAATTATATGGCAGCCCCTTGATGTTATTGTAAGAGGAAAACAACTAAAAATTCTCTGAATTTTGAAGCCTAAAACTATCTGGAAAACCAACTTCTGCATAACACACGAACATGGTGCCATCTTGTTCAACCTCGTGGTTGAAGTTTCATCTAAATCGGTCCCCATACGGAGCAGATAATAGCAAAAAACCGACTAAAAATTGAGCGCCTTGCCAGTCTAAAAAATGTCCAACTGAGTAAGACCATCTGGAAGACATACTTCAGTGTAAGCTAGAAACACGGTTAAGGTGTTCCAAATTTGTCCGAAATATTCAGTTGGTCTGGTTAACTGACACATCACACGTGTCGTTCAAAATTGAACGAGATTTGATTAACAGTAAGACACATAATGACGTCATCATATTATTTACTAGAAATGTACAGATTCTGATTTAAAATGTCCAGTTAGACCGTGTCCAGGATGCGGAATGGTCCGAATCATTCTGTACTTGTTCAACGTTACCAAACTTTAGATTTATGTGTATATTTATATAGCGTCTTACCTGGTAGATGTCAGTAGATCTGTTAGATTGATATTTAAAATCTGTGGTCCACATGAGTCTGGCGGATTAATGGAAACATTTATTGGAAATAAGCCTTGAACTGTCGTCTGAGCGTCCCTCGAAAACACTGTAATGTGCGACTAAATGATGAGTTCAAAATACAAGGTGGCGTTGGAAAAATAGGCAGTTCAATGGTAATTATCCACAGAAATAAAACTAACAATTTAAATATCCAGTTGTCAAGGTCAGTCCCAATATAAAAAAAAAACAAGTACTAAAGAAACAAGACAAGCAACCAGGAGACAGACCAGGGGAGCCCAAGCTGCGTTCAAGTAAACTTGGAAATTCGTCCTGCGTTTCAGAGAACCCAGGAAACTGTAAAACGCACGCAACACGACTAAACCAGATATTATTATTATATTTCTCTATTGTTTTTTTTCAAAAGAAAATTTTAAGTTTAAGTGAATGGCACTCAAAAACCGCTAAACCCCTGCGCAGCGGGGATGAGGCCCCCCCCGGAGCTGACGCGGCGCGTCTTCCTCAAATGCCAATTTGAACTCAAACTCGCCCTTCTCCCAACACGAGCCAAGTGAGATCCGCATCCCTGCAAAAGAAGAGTGATTAAAGAAAGAATCTGTGATTTTCAGTGACGTCTGGTCTGACGAGAGCGTCCCTTGATCCCCTCCAAACGTCCCCGCATATAATCACATTGTGCGGATTTGGGAACCTTGGATTACTGAACCTCAGAAACCTGTAACACGTACCTAACATGACTAAACTGGATCCCGTGTATTGCTGCCTGCAGCTATATTTATTATCATTATTATAATTATAATAATAATAATATTTATTATTATAAGTAACTTTAAAGTACTTTTAGTATAGTACCTTTTTGTGTACTCTACCTACATCTAACGTTTAGAAACGCTATTCATAACTGTAGTTGTCTGACACGGAACAGCGTGTATATGGGTGGAATTAGACGACTTTGTTTACAACTGGCGACATCAGGCGCTGTTTTTCTCCAGCCGCTCCCCGTTAATAGGACCGTCACCTGACTTGAGCTGTTCTTATTTCTCACAGTTATTAGTGCTCGTCAATCATGCGTCTTTGTCTGTCGATTTGCAGAACACACACACACACACACACACACACATACACACACACACACACACACACACACACACACACACACACACACATACACACACACACACACACACACACACACACACACACACACACACACACACACACACACACACACACACACACACACACACACACACACACACACACAATGCTCCTTCCAGCCCCCCTCCTCCAGCCAACTCTGCTTGAAGGAAATGTTTTGCATTACACTGAACATGTGATCTTTGTTAGCTGCAGAAAGACAATCAGTGTTTATAAAAAAAAAAGACTGGAAACAACCCTCCCAATAAAAAAAGAAGAAAAAAATGAAACGGAATCCTGTTGTCGCCGCAGAACCAAAAGTTGAATGAGTCAGCACTTTCAAACTAACTCATCCATGTCGCGTATTAAAGAAAGTGGCTTTACCGCGGTTCTTTTGTTTTGGTAAAAATCCACTCGACGTTTAGCATTCGCAAAACCAAACCCCTTTTATTTTTAATATATTCTTTCACATCTGGGCCCGGCTGGTAGCGCGTGGTGCTTTGGCGATCGGGTATCTAGAGAGCAAGCGCGGGGGGGTCATTGTGCCGAGACTTCCAGCGTTTCCCCTGACCCTCAACCTCACTTCTGCCCTCAATAGAAAAATGAATTTATCAGCGGCCACAGAAATGTAGGAAGTGGGTGAGACTGGTGCCGAGAGGATTTATCACAACTCTTGGTATTTGGGGGTGATGGGGTGTTGGGGTGACGGTTTCCTGAGACAAATCATTTAGGGCCAGATGTGATTTGCGAACGCCCCCCCAATTGCAACCCCCGCCCCCCACCACCCACAAACAGACAGATATGTGGTAGGAAAGGCCGCCCTTGGGAATATCGAAACACAAGATGCTTTTTCTGGAAGCACGCACACACACACACACACACACACACACACACACACACACACACGCACACACACACACACACACACAAACAAACGTCCTCGGTGCATATTCCCTAATAAGCAATGTAAAACGCTGTTTACATGTTGGAGGTTCGGTCTGCGCTCAAATAGGGAAAGTAGAATAAGGAAATATCTAGTTGGATCCAAACATTACAGGCATGTAACAGAGACTGTTATTCAGAGTGGGCGGACTTGAATAAAGATCGATGCGATACTCAAAACACCGCTGGTGTCTTTGTGTTTTAGCAATAAAGTTAATTCTTTGGATTAAGTAACAGTGTTAAGCGTATGTACATTTGATGTGTAATAAACATGCTGTAATAAGCGCCGTGTAACTACAGTGTAATAGAAACCAATCTCAGAGCGAAGAGGAGCATGCAATATTCCCAAGTCCCAAAATGTTTCTATTACCTTCCAAATGTTGTGAAATTGGCTTTCGCTCAATCTCTGGGGATGACTGATTGATTGTGCTTTCGAAACAGAAGAACAAAAAAAAAAAAAAAAAATTTACAATCAATCATGGGCCAAAGATTGAATAAGAATGTGAGATTGGATTTCACGTTTAGAACTAATGGAAAATGCATGTCATTTTGAGACAAAGGAATATCAGTTGAGGCCAACTGGGTTACAACTATTGATGTTATGGTAATTCAATCGATTTCTTTCAGTATTTGTATTTGAATCTTTTTTTTTTTGGTATTTTTGAGTGTATGATAGAATTTTCTGGGGTTAATTTGCTGTTTCTGTGGTCGTATTTATTGTATAATGTGGAAAGTATTGAAAATGTAATATTTAGAGTTGAGTCACGTTTTATTTTGCATTATATGTCGCTATTTGAATGGTTATCTAATATTGAGACCATGTCCATCTAAGTGCTTCAAAAAACGCAGGTGTAACTAATACCGCTATACAGTTTCTTTAGTTTAGTGCTCTAGCTTTTACTCACTCAGTGATTAATTTCATCAATACTTTTACTTGTAATTAGGTAAAATATGCATGTGATGGTACTTCTGCATAAGTATGAATTTTCTAATCACTCATTTTTGTTCCCATCTGCAGCAGAATTATATTCAGTTAGATGTACTCAAGTAAGCTTTTCAAGAAATTCTACTTTTGAAAGTCGCCTTTAGATTAATTTACTATACTTTGCTTTGACCTGAGTATATATTCTTTATCGGAAGTAAAGCACTTTTACACTACATCATTACATCATTATTCTTACATACTTATTAGTTACGTCTGTACTCGCTACATTTTAAAACATGATTTTGTCTGTCATTCCTTCACATCTCATGACATATTCCATCATTTAGCAGACGCTTGTCTGAAGCATCATTGATCCCCTTGATTATTTATTAAATGGCTCTGTGGAATACTCGGTTCTGATTGGTCAATATCGGGAATCAGCCGCCAGTTATTTCTGAGTATTGACAGCTGTCTGTTTATAGTATAAAGACCATTGTCACGGGCAACCACCTCTCCATCTGGATTCACGTCCCTCGTATCACTCTTATCACTCCGCCCACATGCTAATGCTAACATTAGCTCGCGAGCAGCAATGCAAGGGTCACACTGCCGGCCACAGGGCTGCAGTGCGAAGCCAAGCAGCTCTCGTCTCGTCACCATACGGCAACACTGCCGGCGACGGGGCTTCTCTGCCGTTTGTGGGCATGTCAGCTCAAAATCGACTGGCTGTTGTGGGCGCGCCAAATATTTCAAACCTCTCTCCTTTTCTATATGTAATATACATTATATAGGTAGATAGTGCCATGTGTACTTTTTTTTTATAAAAATGGTGGAGCTGTTTAGAAAAAAAACTACCTACGTTAATAATCTGGCCAGCCGTCCTTTAAAATAAAGAATTGTTGGTCCTCATTTTATCGATAGTTTAAGGGACGTTTTTCATTTGAAAAATTGGAACAATGCAGTGGTCCGAGCGTCCATTTTCCAAGGACCAGTGCCATTGAAAGCGTATCTTCCTTTCTATTGGCTGTCGCCCCGCGCTCAGTGCTGCTCATTTGCATAAAGTTGCTTAAAAAGATGCTTCCTTGTCGCTGTGAAGCCGTCAGCTCGTCGCTGGTCGCCACTCCGCCCCTTGCAGCTGGATGACCATAACACTACATAGAAACTACAGAAGACTTGAAGAGTTGAATGCGGTTATGTCCAATTTCACATTAATAACAGTAAACAGGTTAACATATGTCATATGTAGGGCAAAGGGATTTATTTTTATAAAGATTGGCATACTAGTTATAAAATCATTTCAAATCAATATTCTGTCTCACTGTATTCTTTGATTTAGTAAGTAGCCATGAAATAAGCGCGATAATAACCCGTCAGGGGTTATTTTCCAATAATGACCCACTGACTGCACATTATCCCTTACATACTCTCCCTGTTGTTGTAGATGTTTTCATCTCTAACCGAACTAGTGTAGTCAAACAGTTACCAATAACGACTGACACATTGTGAAAACGTCACCCTAAACGGCATTCTAAAGAGCTTTAAACCACTTGCTTGAGCGCTAAGCTAAAAATGAACCATTTGTTGCCATTTTGCGATTTGATTCAAAGTGACAATACTAGAGAAACTGTTTGTGTGACTCGATATACTATCTTCCTTTCAAGTTGCTATCTGATGAACTTCTGACACTGGAGTTATTACCATTTTACTCTGGTCTCCAGCGACCGGACGGAGGTGTACCTGGGCGACGAGAACCCGCTAGCCCTGACCTTTAGTGCCAGGAACCAGGGGGAGGGCGGAGCCTATGAGGCGGAGCTCTACGTGGTTCTCCCTCCGGAGGCCGACTACAGTGGCATCGCGCGCAACAATGCAGTGAGTAACGCGAGTAACCGATCACCAGAAGGTGTATAAGTGGACTCAATTCATCGTGATACACTATTTTTCTTTTGTAGAGCCTATCACAGCTGACGTGCAGCTACGAAGCAGAAAACCAAACTCGCTACCTGGTGTGTGACCTGGGTAACCCGATGAAGTCCGGTACCAGTGTAGGTGTTAACAAAGCAAATACGTGCTTACGATGTGTACAGCATGAGTGTTTACTCACCAGGAGCTTCTTTCCCTTCATAAGGGAAAATGTTTTTTCTTGGTCCTTTTATGTCAAGCTCCTATAGATTCTGGTGTTCAGAAAATGTCCATTGTAGATCGATCATTGCTATCCATGCAAGTAGAAAAATGCAAAATGTTCAATGCCAAGAAATCCTATTTTTCTTTTTATTTTACATCATAACTCATTCATTCAATTAATTTAATTAATCAAATGCACCTTTCTGATTAATTTACATCCCATTTCCTACTGGTGAAATCCCAGTTGTGGGCAGGTCTCCGCTTCACCGTGCCCCGATTAAAGGATACTCACGATACTGTACAATTTGAGCTCCAAATACGAAGGTAGGTAGTTACCGTACATGTCCTCAATATGTAACCCTTATGGATCTAAGGTGATGTGTAAGGGAGAAATCTCCAAACTGATTTATTTTTCTCATTCTATGGCAGCAAAAATGAGAACAACTCTCAGAGTGAAGTGGTGCTGCTTAATTTGGGAGTGGCCATAGTGGCAGATGTCATCGTACAGGGGTGAGGCCTCAGCATGATCTACAATGGAGGACATGGCAAATGCAGTATACACCAATAGTTACCGCCATCATTAGAATAAAAGTGTCCAAAACCTAAATTTGCCTCCATCGCAGAGTCTCCCGGCCGGACAAAGTCCTCTTTCCTCTCCCCCATTGGAGAGCCAGTCACAACTTGCGGGAGGAACAGGACGTTGGCCCTGAGATCCAGCATGTCTATGAGGTACAGCAACCCAAAATGTGTAGGAAAGGAACTGTGGCAGTTTCGCCTACCACACGCCACTCAAGTGGTGTTTTGAAAGACCTCCGGCACAGAGACACAGACGACGGGGTTTCAGACACATAGTTTATCGTAGAGAGTGGGCTAGGTGGAATAAGCCCAGGAGCAGATGGCCACGTGTCATGACAAGGGTGTATGTGGTTGATGGGGGTTTTACCTGTTGCTCCTTAGACTAACCAACAATCAACAGTATGCAGCCACACTGATCCTGGGCCCCAATTACCTAGACCCAGGACAGGTGTGGCTAATCAAACCAAACCATCCCCACACCACATATCCCCGACACCAAACTGAGGCCAGGGAGAATCCCTGGTGGAAGCCTACTCGCCTCCACCAAGCAGAGAACAAAAAAAAGAAAAAGGGTGACCATATCTAAAAAGGACAGACTCTGACACAGGGTTACTATACCTTAAATTAATACAACTCTGGACTCTGAAAAAGGGTTCCCATACCTTGGACAAACAAATGTCCAAAAAAAAACTGGTTCCTTTCCTGGGGACCTGGTTCCCTGGAACAGTATGGTCTACCGGTGACCTTCCCCCAGGGCGACAACAGACCGCTCCTGAGGTGTTGTCATGTGGAGGTGTGGCCAGGCTTGGCTGTTGTGGGGGCTGCTTGGAGGGGTGGCCTGGCTGCTGCATGGTCCAAACGGTGGCTGCTGAGCGGTTACCCATGGTGGTTGCTGCGGCTGCTTCTCCCCCGGACGCCGGACACCCTGGGTGCTGCTGCTGCCAGTAGGGAAAGGGCTGGTGCTGGGTATCTTCCCAGTGCTGGAGAGTCCCTGTTCAGGTGCCAGTGTGGCAGTTTCGCCTACCACACATCAACCAATGAGCAACAGGTATGTAGCCACACTGATCCTGGGCCCGAATTACCTAGACCCAGGACAGGTGTGGCTGCTCAAACCACGCCATCCCCACACCACAGGAACATTTTTGGTTCCAAATGGAAAGTTTCAGACCATGGTTGTTTCTCTGCATCCTTACATCTGCTTGTAACCACCCATCTCTGACTATGGAGGGTTTTGGGTATTTTTCCTAATTTAAGCCATTGTCTGCTACTTGGAATGAATGAAGAACCTTTTAATATCCCAGAGAACCATATTGGGAACCTGACAAACCATCTTTTCCATGAAATTTATATTACATTTCATGTAATATAAAAAAAATGTATGTGTCTCTATTCAATTGGATTTGTCAGAATCAGAATGAGTTTATTACTGTAAGTACATTTTCATATACAAGGAATTTTCATGGTTCAGGATTGGTGCGGACAATTTGCATAAAAAAGTTAAACTTGTTTTAGTCTGGAAAATAAATGTATATTTGTATGTATGTATGTGTGTGTGTGTGTGTGTGTGTGTGTGTGTGTGTATGTGTTTATATATACATACACATGTAAGTTGTATTCATATTATTATTAAAAAAAAAAGAACTAAATGGAATGATAATAATAATAATAATAAAATAAAAATAGCCAAATATACACAAATAGCCAACATTTTATATTAAAATATGCAGATTTTTACCATTGAACATTTGTTACCAGCATTTTTGTGTTTTGGTCTTTCACAGTTCTGTTGCTTTGTGAGGATGTGGGCATGTGTGGGAGAGAGCGTGTGGGTGAGAGTCGGGTTTATTTTGTCGTTGTTCTGTTTTGCAGTTAATAAGTGAGATGTTTGTGTTTCTCTCCTATACCCACACTTACTCTCTCTCTCTCTCTCTCTCTCTCTCTCTCTATGTACCGTTCTCTCACAGTTGTTGAATAACGGGCCCAGTATGATCAGCCAGTCCACACTGGAGCTCAGGTGTCCTCTGAGAGCCCAGGGCCACGAGTTGCTCTACCCTGTGGAGGTTGTCACCCAGGGGCCGCTCAGCTGCTCCTCCAACCAAACCTTCAATGCACTGAAACTCAAGGCAAGGACGAAACAAGCACATTAGATGACACCATGACACCATTTAGCAGACCCACAAAGGAACTTACAATAAGTTAGTAGTTGAACCGACTTGACCGCACAGTCTTGTAAGCAAGGGCATTTTAATTATTTTTTTGTGGTCGACGACTAACAACAATTTTCGTTGATTAGTCGACTAGCGATGACATAAGCCCCCGCCCCCACCCCCCCCAACATAGACCATTAACCACACGTAAAAACAGTTACCAGTACATAAATAATGTAAGTACAACAGGTGCTATTTAAAATTATTATTTCATTTTTCCAAATATGCCAATCAGAGATGACAAAACGAAAATGGTGAAAATTGCAAATGACTTTGCATCACAGTAGTAGAACTGTGGTAAGACAGCTTCATCCCACACAACGAGCACTCTACTTTTTTCTCAAATTGAGTAAAATAACGCCACACTTCACTGACTCTTGCTGCCATTATTCTCTCATACAGTACAAGTACAGTCTTCTCTGTGCTACACTTATTAATCATTAATAGTTTCACAGAAGTTGACGTCACTGCCCGAGTCGTCTCATCAATTAGTCAACTAATTTTGCCCATCCTAAGTAAAAAGTTACTTTGGTTGAGACTGTTTGTTTTTTTGACCCCTTCAGGTTATGACTGTTCTTCTGTTCCTTTTGTAATGCCAATACTGATTCATTTACTGCGGCGTCTATTCACAGGGAAAGTCTATGTTTACACCTGCACGAAGAGAAATTCCCTGTGCACCTTGCCCTGATTCTCATATTATATGATGTTATTATATAATATTATTATCACAGAAAATAATATTTTGGTTTTTGATAATTAAAAAATGAAATAGTATTATCATATTGTAGTCTTGCATAGGATTCTGGCAGTTCCTGATGTTCATGTATGGGAAAAATGCATTATATTCTATTGCTGCAAATGGTTATATATCTATATACACATATATATATTTGTTTCCGTGGTTTGCAGGAAGAGTGGGGTGCGAGCTATGTGTGTAGGGATGTGGCCGGTGGCTGCGATCTTGCCGTCATGCTCCTGCCTACGCGTGCTTCATGACTATCATGCATTTGTAATACCACTCATACCAGCTTAGAACACATACACATCCACACTAATCTTACTCCAAACATCACACCACCAGACCAGGGTTTGCGGTGCAGGAGGGGCGCTGGTGGGTTGGTGTGGGGCTGTGATTGGCCAAGGGGGCAACCGGGTGGGCCCCCTGACGGCTGTGTTCAGGTCTTGTTGGCTTGCCCCTGGTGGCTTCCTGCTGCGACCTGGCGGAGTTCTCTGCAGCCCCGCCAGGTGCTTTCGTGGGGCCCCTTGGTGGCTGCTTGCTGTCGTGGATGTGAGTTGCGGTGTGGGAGGCGGCGATCGACCTTACTCCTGCTGCGCAGCTTCTATGCGGCGGGTGTGGCGAGCGCCCCGGGTGCCAATGGTCGTGGAGGGGACGCATATCTGGCTGTCTGCTGGCGATGGCAGGGCTCAGTTCACCCCAGCCTTATTGTGTCTAGTGTGGTGGAGTGTCGGCCTGTCAGCCTGTCGTCCGCGGGGCCCGGCTCCAGCTGTGTGGTTCTGTTGAGAGCTACCACTTCCGGTTCCGGTGACTTCTTCGCTTGTGCGCTGTTGCTGCTGCTGTTGCTGCTGTTTTTGCTGCTGCTATTGTTGCTGCTGATGCAGTAGCCGCTAGTGTTGTCATTGCTGCTGGTGGTGTTGTTGCCGCTGCTAACCTTATACCTAAACTTAACGATCTCTGACCTTATTCCTTAACCTAATCATCTCGAACATTATACCTAAACACATGATTCCCTAAACTTATACCTAAACTTTACCATATCTAACCTTATACCCGAATTTAAATATCTCTAACTTTGTACCCCAACTCAATGTCTCTAACATCTCTAACCTGAGTGACTTTTCCGATTCCGGTGAGAGCTACCACTTCCGGTTCCGGTGAGGTCTTTGCGTGTGCGTTGCTGTTGTTACTCCTGCTTTGGTTTTGCTGTTGTTGCTGCTGGTGTTGATGTTGCTGCTATTTCTGTTGCTGTGGTTGTTTCTGTTGTGATATTACACTTAGAGGATCATAAGAAGGGTGTGTTTTCGGAGAGAGAGAGTCAAAAGGATCTCCCCCCTGAGGTCTGATTGAAAACTTGACCAGTAACTTAGGGTCGCTAATTAAAGGACGGTGACTGGATTAAGATGAGATGGTGCACACAGTTTAAATTTCCGTTTCCGGTGAGGGCTACCACTTCTGGTTCCGGTGACGTCTTTGCTGTGCTTTACTTCGTTGAGATGAGATGGTACACACTGTTGACTCAATACAGATGAGGAGATTTCTAGTTCCAGTGAGAGCTACCACTTCCGGTCCCGGTGACATCTTTGCTTGTGCGCTGTTGCTGTTTTTGTTGCTGCTGTTGTCTGTTGCTGGTATTGTCACTGCTGGTGTTGGTGCTGCTAACCTTATACCTTAACTGGTGTTGTCGTCGTTGCTGCTGCTAACCTTATACCTAAACTTAGCTCTCGCTTACCATAGACCTCAACTTAACATAACCTTATGCCTCGACTTAACCATCTCCAACCTGAGTGACCTTTCCAGTTCCGGGTGAGAGCTACCACTTCCTGTTCCGGTGACGTCTTTGTGTGTAAGTTGCTGCTGTTGTTGTTGCTGCTGGCGTTGATGTTGTTGCCGCCGTTGTTGTTTCTGTGGCTGTTGTTGCTGCTGTTGTTGTTTTCTGTTGCTGCCACTGTGGTTGGAGTCGCTTTTATTGTTGTTTTTGTTGTCTTTGTTGTTGCTGTTGTTTCAGGGGCATTCTTTTGTAATGACCAGCTGACAACTATGTTCTCTCTTTCTTTAATTGTATTTCTTTGTAAAGTGCATTGTGTTGCCCTGGTATGAAATGCGCTCTATAAATGAGGTGTTTTCACTGACTTTTGAGTGATGAGTACTTGTCTCCACTAACTCGTTCACTGACAAGCCCCTCCTACCTGCTACTAGCTAGACAACATGTCACTCACACTATTGTGCAACTCTTATATTAACTGTATGTGTGGAAATGTACCAAGTTAATTACTGTATAAACCTAGCCCTGTGATCAAAATAAACCATTTTGGCCCTTATTTCAACTCAGTACTCACTCTCCCAGCCCGGAGCCCACCCCATGCCCTGAGCTGATTGGCCCTGAGCCGACTGGGTGTGGGCTGCAAGAATCACTCGCTCTCCCAGCCCGGCCCGGAGCTGTAGTCAAGGTTTGACTCCGAGTCCGAGCTGAGTGACTGAATCACTCACTAACCCAGTACTCATTCTCCCAGCCCAGAGCTGAAGGTCTGACTTGGGCTGCACAAAATCACGCACTCACTCACAAGTTCCATGCCACAGTGACAGTAACCATCCATGAATTTAAATTTCTCCCTTTTTAGTAGTTTACTACTACTCATCATAAAATCATAAAATTCATAAATCATAAAATAAATAAAATTCATGATCATAAAATTTTAATTACGTACATTTAAATTTAAATTAAAACAAATTTAAAAATAAACGTTTTGCCTTTGAGAACTCTTGGTCTTTGAGTCTTTTATCACAATGATATGCATCATTTTCCTGTAGCAAACGGTGGCCTGATAGTGTGATTCAGTGGGGACTGGGAGTGGATGGAACTCAATGGTTCAGCAGGTGCGAGTGAGTGACTGGATGACTTGATAGTCGGCTGTCAACTCGAGTTGAGCAGCTCTGAGTCTGACTCGTTGCTTGTGAGTCGTGAGTCAGTGAGAGAAGCTCTGATTGGTTGAGTGCTTCTTCTGAGCAAGGCGCCAGGAACAGTGGCGGGCTTTTTGAATTGACATAGTGGTCACACCGTGTACAATTACAACCCGGTCCGACAGAGGCCCAAAAAGCGTTTTTCCCGCACACAATCATTGGAAAAGGAGTGGCTGTAAAAACAGTGGATACGTATTTTGGAGCGCCGCAACCTCCACGAAATGACTCGTTTCACTATCAGAATTTGATCCATTCGGTCCGATAACATTTGGGAAGTCTAGAAGAGCCGCATGATTTAAATATTTTTTCCGGTGCGCATGGACTATGGGGGCACGTAGGGGATTCCCCAAGCTCTGGGTGACTGACTTGGTGACTTGAGTGACTCATAAACGTGACCCTCTTTGGTGAGTGACTCAATACAAACTTGAGTTAGCAAAAACAGTGGAACCTCCCATCACTAGTAAGGTGTCTATACGGCTGCAGGACTCATGGGTGGCTGCGAGGCCTTTTCCACTGCTTGGAGGCCCTACAATATAGTTCTGCCCCATACACCAGTTCTCATTGGGACAAGTCCCGTGCAGTCCCCGGTGGACACATCACACACACACACACACACACACACACACACACACACACACACACACACACACACACACACACACAATCACACACACACACACACACACACAACACACACACACACACACACACACACACACACACACACACACACACACACACACACACACACACACACACACAGGTGTATCATCACAGGCACACACACTACCAGCATCCATCCCGAATTTACAAAGAGTGGCATTGCAGGTTGAGAATTTGAACTCCACTTGCAGATTAACTCTGTCTTGGATGCAATGGTATAGAAATACCCTGTGTTGTATGCCCAGCATGCTGAGAGCACAAGTGTAAAAAAAATTATAAAAAAGTGGTATCACAGGGGCGTTGTTGAGCTGGCCATGGAGTAGGACGCTTTGGTTTGAGTTCCCGCTGAACTTATGTTTTATTTTAAGTTAATAAGCGCTTTTCATTACAAAACATTGTAAATTCTGCCCCGACCGTATTTCTAAAAGTCAGATGATAGTCCACCCGGATTGATGGCGTCAAATCTGCGCAAACATAAATTCACCTGACCATCCAGTACTGGGCCCAACGCCGCCCCGACATCAAGTGCCACAGGCCCCCCCGCTCAAAGGACCCTGCCACTGCTAGACAAAAGCGGACATTTCGGCGGTGATATAATCAAAACTGAAGAATTTCTCTTCCTCAAGAGTGAAGTACAAGAGGTAAAAATAGAAAAAACAAACAATACGGTGCGATCTGCTATGAGATAGCCAAAATGAAGACGACAATCAAAGAGGTGGAAGGCGGACTGTCGACATGGTCAGACGAGGTGGCAACTTTACAGACTACGGTGACTGACCTGAAAGCAGGGATGACAGAGCTTCAAGCGAAATGTGACGACAAGGAGGGAAGAATGAGGAGATGCAACATCCGAATACCGGGGGTAGCTGAGACGAATGAATCGAGCTCTCCTGCATCGGTTTACGCGGACGATATGTTACTGTATATTTCGCAACCCCTTTTGAGTCTCCCCAAATGAATGGTCTTACTTATGAAATTTGGCAAAATATATGGCTACAAAGTTAACATTCAGAAAAGTGAGCTGATGCCTCTTGGTGCTGATCGGATGCCTTTACCCTCGTTTCCCTTCAAAATCAGCCCTAAGAAATTTAAGTACCTTGGAGTATGGGTTACACATAACTATAAAGATCTATATGCAGCCAACTATTAGCCCCTATTATCTAATCTGAAGCAGGACATCGAGCAATGGGACCCCCTGCCTCTTTCTCTGGGCGGAAGAATTAATACAGTAAAGATTAACATATTGCCTAAATTTCTGTACATATTCCAGTGTCTCCCGGTCTTTCTAACAAAATAATTTTTCTCCAAAGTAAATAACCAAATATCGACCTTCATTTGGAACAAAAAAACACCCCGAATCAAAAGAAGCGATGGGAGGGATGACACTCCCAAATTTCCTGTATTATTATTGGGCATCCAACATAAGAGCACTGCCATACTGGGTGAGAAATTATGTCACGATCCCGACTGGACAATGCTGGAGGGGGCGTGCGTTGGGTCCACCTCTCTAGCAGCCTTATTGTGTTCTAAATTACCATTCACACATTTCTAGCTTCACTTCGAATCTGGTTATTATACACTCAATCAAAATATGGAATCAGTTAAGAAGGTCCTTCTCCCTTAAGGATCTGTCGCAAGCTGCGCCAGTTACAAAAAAAACGTGTTTATCCCATCTGCGATCGATGAGGCCTTTGCTACCTGGCCTAGAAGGGGTGTGACATCACTGTCCAATCTACTAGTATATATCGATGGCAACTTTGCCTCCTTTGAGCAGCTGGTGCAGAAATGTAAAATTCCCAGATCACACTTTTATAGGTACTTGCTCCAGAATTTTGAAGCCTCGAACTCAGATTTCTTTCCATCATGCCCCCCCCACCTGTCTGTAAGACTTAATCTTTAACTGTAAATCAGTCACAAAATGGGCTATAAGCATAATTTATTAATTACTCGACACATACATTTCGACACCCTTGGACCTCCTTAAAAATAAATGGGAAACAGACTTAGATGAAGAAATCTCAGATGAAACTTGGCCCAAAGTAATACAAGGAAACTTCTCCTCTTCCATATGTCTCAGGCACGCCGTTATCCAATTCAAAATTGTACACCGCATGCACTGGTCCAAAGTCAGACTTTCTAAGATCAATGCCGACATAGACCCCACGTGTGATCATTGCAGGCAGGCTCCAGCCACTCTGTGGCACATGTTCTGGATGTGCCCAAAACTTCACATGTTCTGGCAAACCATCTTCGACACTTTCTCTGGGGCACTGGGAAGAACAGTGGAGCCGTCTCCGTTCATTGCACTCTTTGGTGTGGCCCTGGTAGACATCCCTCCCAGTTGGAGGGAGGTAAGCATGATGGCCTTTTCTACTCTCTTGGCCTGTAGACTGATACTGTTTAAATGGGAAGATCCTACTCCACTGACATATAGTCATTGGATCAGGGAAGTCATGTCCCATCTTAAATTGGAAAAGATTAGATACACTGTCAGAGGGTCTACTCGGAAGTTTTATACTATTTGGCAGCCTTTCTTAACCATTGTTGAGAATATGGATGCTACCAGCACAACAATTTAACCAATTTTAATCTAGTTTTTTTCTAATTCTTTCTTTGATGTCTGGCCATATATGATGTTCATTGTGTTTATGTCTGGTATCTGGAGGGTGGGCGTTAGGGGATTTGTTTAAGCTTCTTTTTCTGTTGGTCATGTTTGGACCTGTTATATAATGTGAAAAGCAAAATAAAAATACTTTGAACAAAAAAAAAGTGGTATCACAATTCAAACTTTCTGTTTTGGGGGATTAGTATTAAAATATGACATCACGGTGGCCTGTATGCGATATATTTTGTCTTTTTGGGGTCCAGGTTCTCCTCAATTCTTTAATAGCTTTTAGTTTTCCTTTGGCCTCAGAGCACGTGTTTAGACATGCAAACACTCAGAAAACAAACACACGCTAATGGGCACTACGCGCTACACTACAGACATGCTTACACACACACACACACACACACATACTGTAAGCATTTTGAGCGTGCCGTCCAGTGTCTAATGAGCCTATTAATGCCTATGTGTGTGCAGCTACTGCCTCCGGCCACAGAGCAGCCATCTTTGCTGAAGGTCGTCACCGAGCACCATGTCCACAAGAGGGAGGTCCACAAGAACCTTCTGGACGAACAAGGGAACCTGGTGAGTCACCAAGGATGGGTGGGGACACAGACCATAATTTGTTTTTTTTGTTTGTTGATACATAGTCTTTACTGCACTGTCAGAATCTAAAAGTGAAGCTTCCACGTCACCAAAGCCTTTAGGTCTCCCCAATCCGATTCTTCTGCTTTTTCCTTATTTTCGTACCTGAACTGTTCTCTACCGCTTCTGAAGTTTACAAGAAAACACACAGCAGTGTATTTTCTCTGTTAAATTAAGTGGAAGCCACTTGGGTTTCAGTGTTTATAGCAGCGTGCTTTGAGCTCTGTGTGTAGTGGCGTTCCGGTTTTAAATTCTGCATTTTCTCAATTACTGCATGGCCGAAATGGGCTCTTCATTTCTGTGTTTTGTGTCTTCAATCTCCCCGGCGGGCTCGGCAGTACAGTAAATTAATTTCAAAAGTGCTGTGAAACCTCATTAGCCCCGCCGGATCGGAGGCGGAGGCAGCTGTGAGAGCCGAGTTACAGTGATTGGATTAAAATCTGCACAAAAGGAAGTGGTGATATGTCGAGCAAGCTCTGGCTCATGTCACACGACTGTTAACATAACTGGTTGTGAGATGAGTTCATTATGGTTTGTGAGTCACTGGTTTATCCCTTTAAGGCTCTGGATAAGCACAGCAGGTTTTGACTGCCGTATTCTCCATATAAATGATATGCATATATACATATATATATATATAAATATATATATATAAACTACCTTTAATTCATTTTTTAATCTGTAATGTCTTTTAGTTAAATGCTCAATAACACCGCTACAATGTATTCACGTTTTTTTGTCGTTTCAAACTTAAAACTGTGTTAACTTGCATACATTTATGCAAAATAATTTCTGGATTTAAGCTTGAATCACACAGAATGTGTAATCACACCCGACAGTCGCCCCCCCGCCTCATGTAGCCGACGAATGAATGTCTGAGGTTTGCATCACAAAACACTGTATGTCAAGTAAAACGTATGAGCTCGTTTTTTCCAGAAAAACAGCAAGTAGTTTGAGCAGCTGGACATTTCCATATTCCATGAATGAGTTGAAATGCACTTTACAAACACTATATGAAAACTCCATTCATCTAGTGTTTGTAAAGTGCAGCAAAGTGCAGTTTGTAAAGAAGCATTTATTCATCGTGAATATGGTGACATCCAATGTTATATGATAATAATTAAAGAGGAACTCCTTCGTACACAAGTTGATATAGATCTCTGAGGTCCCCAAAACATGTTTTTGAAGTTTTTTGCAGAAAATACCACCTCAGATAATGCATTAGAGCAGCGGTCGGGAACCTATGGCTCGTGAGCCAATTATGGCTCTTTCGATGACAGTATATGGTTCACAGACAATTTTGAGCTAAAATTTTTCATCACAATTAACAAGTAATAAATAATTATTCTGTGTCATTTCAAAGTAAAATAGGTAAGAAAAGTTACAATTTTGAAAATACAATTCAAAATATAAATGTGGCGGACAAAGGGGCGTAGTCAAGCACCGGCTGCACACCACAGAAAGTCTCCGGGGGCCTTTTACTCAGCGCCCTGCCCCTCCTGGGTTTCTGCTCAGGCGCCACTTGTGGGAGTCTCTGGCCACAGGTAAGGGTTTAGGGAGGGAGACGGAGGCTTTCCGGCCGTGGTGCGCCGACATGGCGAGAATTTTATTGTTCATTTCAATATGAGGCACGCAGGCCACGATTACATATATCACTGAGGATTATTGTAATAATGCTGGATAATAATGATCCTCTTGGGCGCAGGAGGAATGGCGTTCCACTGCTGGGCTGCTTAGGAGCCTGTGCGCCGATCCCCTCTGTAAGACAGACAAACATTAAGAAAACTCCCTGCCTCGAGCCGGACCAATCAGCTGAACACAAGTGGACAGAAATGGAAAAACTTCAATATGTATGTGACAAATAATCTCTTGAACTTGAACTTGAAGACCAGCTGATTCTTAAAACTTGGAAGGAGCTTCCCGTCACATACCACACAATGCAGCGTGTGAGTATTGCCGTATTGACCATGTTTGGCTCTACATACGCAGGTGAGCAGTCTTTCTGGCATCTTAATGGAAACATTAAGAGCAAGCTACGCTCACGTTTAATTGATGGAAGCCTCAATGCAGCATGAAGCTTAACCTCACTACGTATGAAGCAGACTACAAGGCCATCAGCAAAACCATGCAGCACCACAAGTCGCATTAATGGTTAAAAGTATTTCATTTATTATTGGTTAGCTACAGTATAACAACAATATTATGAAGAAGAATAAAGGGAAATGTATTATATATAGCGCTTTTTTAAGTACTCAGAGATGTGTTATATGTTAAAAATGTATGCCTTACTTAAAAAATGCATGCATTAAGTTGCATTTAATTTTATTAAATATTATATGGCTCACAAGGAAATACATTTAGAAATATTTGTCTTTTATGGCTCCCCCAGCCAAAAAGGTTCCCGACCCCTGCCTAAGAGCAATTCTAACATGCCTCTATCCCAGGGGTGGGATAACTTTTTGGCTCGAGGGCCACATTTAGTTTTTAAAACTGACCAGCGGGCCAGACCATTAGTAGATAAAGTGAAAAATGAGCAAGTATAAAGTGTCACATATGTGAAATCTATTTCCTCTTATCCCATTTTTAAATTAATAAATTAATTCTGAAATAAAAAATACAACAACTCACCAGTGATGGATTTCATGAGAACAGTGTTGCTGGTCACCTCTTTTTGCCAGCGCATCAAAATCTGGTGCCATTTTCGTTGTGGAGATTTGTGGGACATTGCTCAGATGTTGATCAGTAACCTGGGCTCCGTGGTGTGTTTTGGGGGCTTCTTTCAGCGGCGCTAGAGTGGGGGGAAACGGGCAAATGATTTGTTTGTCATTTTGTTTAGAGAACAAAGTCAATTTTACCTTGAAGGCTTTCACGTTTGAATACATGTTGTATACAAACTGATCTTTCCCTTGTAGCTTCACGTTCAGCTCTTTCATGTGTGCCAGTATGTCCACGGCAAAGCCAAATCACAAAGCCAGTGTGCGTCTTTCGGCTCGAGAAAATCATCGGCTTTCCCCATTAACTCCAAAAAAACTCTGGTTTCTTGGCAAATCAAACACACAGCCTTTGATTGTAATTCAGTAAAAAAATATTTTGCAGTCCAATCTTTGCTGAAAACCTGACACTCGCTGTCAATTTTGCGCTTTTTTTGTCCGCTTATTTTGTTATGGGTGATGCATACGTGACGATCAGGTAAAGTGAAGAAGAGTGACTTGACATCAGAGAAAGCCCGGCAATGGTGGTACCATTAAGTATTACAGGAAAATAACAGTGAAATGAATACTACAAATTTAAATATATTATAGGATTGTTGTTCATGTAAATGCGTCGCAGGCCGGATTAAACAACATCTGGCCCGTGGGCCGTAGTTTGCTTTATCGCGTAGTAGTCCAAAACCGTCTGTTTTCTGTGTGTGTAGCTTTAAAGGTAAATGAGCAGCCATGCCCCTAGTTCGGGGCCATACATATAGGCAGTGAAATGTAATGGAACGCACCCGGTGATTACACACAATATGTCCTAGGAAAAAGGACAGTAAGTCGAATACTTATAGAATAAAATAAAAATATATAGAATAAAATAAAATAAAATAAAATGGAATAGATAAAGGAAATAGACTTATGTATATGGGATAGGCAATTATGTATATACAGATATGTGCATTAAAGTGGCATGTGAATAAAATGAGATAGTGTTTGTGGGATAATACAGCACAGTATACAACAGTACGGCGCAGCAATACGGTAACACCGAACAACCCTGAACAGTGACACAGTATGCGGTACAGTATGCTACATACAGTACAGAAGGTAGTGGAGCCGATGTGTGTGGCTCAGTGAGGGCCCCTGGTGAGTTCAGCATTGACAGTTCTTATGGCTTGCGGGAAAAAACTCCGTCTCAGTCTCTCTGTTCTCGCTGTGTGACTGCGGAGGCGCTTTCCTGACCACAGCAGCTGGAACAGTCTGTTGTTGGGGTGATGAGGATCCTTCATGATCCTGCGGGCTCTGCTACTACACCTCCTGGTGTATAACTCCTGCAGTGAGGGGAGGGTAGTTCCAGTGGTACGTTCAGCTGAACCCAACACCCTCTGCAGGGTCCGCCTGTCCTGGGCAGTACAGTTCCTAAACCAGGCAGTGATGTTGCCTGTCAGGATGCTCTCCACTGCTCCAGAGTAGAAGGACTTGAGGATCCTCACCGAGACCCGGAATTTCCTCAGCTGCCTGAGATGGTAAAGACGCTGCCTCGCCTCTCTCACCAGAGTGTCTGTTTGTAAAGTCCATGTTAAGTCCTCTGTGATGTGGACTCCCAGGTACTTGAGGCTGCTCACCCTGTCGACAGGAGTCCCATTAATCACCAAGGGCGTGTGCATCCTCGATTGTAATCCTTGCCTAAAGTCCCCAATCGGCTCCATAGTTTTGCTGACGTTCAGGTGTAGGCTGTTGTCCTGGCACCAGAGTGACAGGTCATCCACCTCCTGGCGGTAGGCCTTCTCATCGCAGTCGGTGATCAGGCCCACGACAACGGTGTCGTCAGCAAACTTGATAATGGTGTTGGACCCTAACCCTAACCCTAACCCTAACCCTAACCCTAACCCTGGGGGGATCCTGTATTCAGGGTGAGGGAGCTGGACATGTGCCTCCCCACCCTAACCACCTGGGGCCGGGCTGAGAGGAAGTCCAGGATCCAGGCGCACAGCGGAGTATTCAGTCCGAGCTCCTTCAGCTTGACAGCCAATCTGGTGAGGACTATGGTGTTGAAAGCTGAACTGTAATCGATGAACAGCAATTTCACAGAGGCCCCCTTCCAGCAAATCCAGGTGGGTGAGCATGGTGTACAGTACCTGGGAAACCGCGTCATCCGTGGATTTGTTCTGCTGGTACGCAAACTGCAACGGGTCCAAGGTGCGGGGGAGGGAGGCGCAGATATAATCCTTAATCAGCCTCTGGAAACACTTCATGACCACCGAGGTGAGGGCCACCAGATGGTAGTCATTCAGGCAGGCAAGAGAGGCGATCCTCGGGACAGGAACGACAGTGGACTTCTTGAAGTAGGACGGAACCAGTGATGAGAGCATTCCTGACCTTGTGCACTGACACTGAGAGTGCGCGCTCATCCCTAGAGGTGTAACTCCAATTAGCTGGCGAGCTAGCAGTGCTGTTGCCAGACTCAAACTGTGCATAAAAGGAGTTCAGTTCGTTTGCTAGGGAGACATCCACACTCGTGGCTGAAGAGGAGCTGCTCTTGTATTTAAGCTTAAGGTTTAAGCTCAAGTTCCGGGTTCTGTGAACACACACACACACACACACACACACACACACACACACACACACACACACACACACACACACACACACACACACACACACACACACACACAGCAGAATTATGTATTAAATACTTACATTTCCATCTGTAGTTTTGTCATGGATAGTTTTAATTCCTCTCTCTTTTCAAAGATGTATGGTGGTCTCTGCAGCCAACAGAGCTTCAATGCTAGTGGGTCCAGTCGCGCTCCAGCCATGGGTGGAGTTAATCAGATGGAGGGCAGTTGAAATTCTAATGTGTCTCAATGTTACGTCGTACTGAGACACAAAGCTGAATGGCTCGTTTAAGGCACATTTTCTGAAACAGACAGCTCACAATAAACTGAGTTGTCTTATTTCACAGTTTATGTGTTAGTAGGCCCATCAGACTTATTTACTAAGTTGTAAGCCCAGTTCCACTAAAAAACTTTACCAACGTCACTTCTAGTCGTACCAAACATTCCTCCTGGCTCGTGGACCCTTGATCAGGTGCGGAAATTCCACATTGCAGCGGGTCATAGCTTTTCGCATGCAGAATCCAACTCTCCGTAGGAATAAATGGGCTTCCGGTTTGATCTTGACGTTTGTCATATTCGTGTGAAGTAAGCTTTGCACTTTCTAACCATATTCGTGCTCTTATGAAGATTGGCAGTTTTTTAACCTCCTCCCTTTAACCTAAAATGGTCATTTGAATCTTATATACAGAATAAATATTCAGTAAAATGTATTAATGTCTTTTAAGACAAAAAATTAAGTGGGGAATTTTATTTTAAATACTATTGCTATAGTGACCTGCTGGGCACGCTTGTAGAACTGTTTAAGAATTAAGAGATTAAATAAAGTTTTCTGAAATGGCATTATATGATGCTGTGCTTTGGAAAGCAGCAGTGTGATCCTATTCCCAACGACTTGTTTATATTCCTTACTTTTTGAACCATGTTGACAAAAGCCAGCCCCTATCTAAGCTGCTACCGATTCCCTTGTTATGAACAAATATTTAAATGTATGTAATTTATTATCGCATTAAATAATTCCTGTGAGAAGTACATTTACTCTACTAAAGTCCTTTGAGACCCAAGTGTCTCTCAAAAGGCATTTCTCCCTCACTGTACCAACGGAATCAGTTGGAAAATTGTACAAATGTTTTTAATGAGTGACTCATCAAGAACGTCTCAGTCTCAAAAATCAGCCGAACCTTTCATTGCTATTCCCATCATCCCGGGGCCCTCTCAGAACACCTTGGTTATTTCCCTATGAAACCTAAAATGTTATTTTGAACTCGTAGGACATGTCATACCCTCACACTATGCAGCTCAGCAATTCTTCCATTTTCACCATCCCTCTCTCTGTGTGCGATCAGAGCACATGACACTTAATACAGTATATGTGGCGTTAAACAGTGACCAACCCCCGCACCCCCGTGCTGTGTCTGACTCTTTATCGAACTGCAGTCGTGTTCCACGGTGGAATGCTGGCGCCTGCGCTGCAGTGTGGGGCAGCTGGAGCGAGGAGCCAGCGTGATCCTGACGGTGCGTTCCAGGCTGTGGGCCGAAACCTTCATGGAGGTGAGCCTGTCGGAGAAAGCGACAGACTGGAGCTAATACTAGCAAATGCTAATACCCAGTCCAGAGTCCAAGGACGTTGAAGACCTGGACTGTTTAGATGGAACATGAGCTCAACCCCAGGCTTTTTTTGTTATTCAAGTTTAAAAAAAAGTCGCCTTTTTGGACATTTTCTTTGCAGGAAAAATCGGCAAATCATTGCTCTGTTTGTCATCTGTTGTGTCACTCGTTTTTGGGTAATTGGTGCTTGTGTGCGCAGATTCCTGAGTCAGGAATTTAACTGCTCTTAACTGAATCAAGAACTGGTTAAGAGTGGAAGGGTGTTTGCAGTGTACGTTGTGTTCTATCGTTTTCTTTAACCATAGCGCCCTCTTCTAGTTTCCACAGGTAACACACTCAACTGCTCATCCACTGAATCCATTCTTTCTGTAATGTTTCTCCACAGAGGGCCTACAAGCAATACGTTCTGGAGTGCTCTGTTCACTACAGGGTGGAGAACATGCCTTATTCCATCTCTCCTAAAGTAAAACCGTCTGGATTCAAAAAGGCAAAGTCTATGATTTTTTTTCCAGACAGATGAATCCCACAATCAATCATTCCCACAAACTCTGTGTCAGCCAGATTATTTGCAATATCTTGTTGACAATGGTTTAACAGAAGTTGAAGGTAAATGTGCCGTCATGAGAAGAAATATTATTTATGTTATTATTATTATTTTTTTTTTTACTGTTCAGGTTACGAGCACCGTGTTGTGGAACAAGCCCGATAACCAGTACTCTGTTCCAGTGTGGATCATCATCTTGGCCATCCTAGCTGGTCTCCTACTACTGGCACTGCTCATTTACCTGCTGTACAAGGTAGCTTGCACATGCACACACCCCCATCAAAGTGCCCTTAGATGCTTTGAAAAGCTTTGCTTTTTTAGTTGCTTAAAATTCCATGATTCCTTGTATACAAGGGTTTAACTTTTTGTAACTAAGTGAAGTAGCTTAATTACAGTGAAGTTACTTAATGAAATTCTATATAATGTCATTTCCAAAAATCTCTTTTCAACAATAATCCTTACACGGATGTTTCACTTTTATGGGCTAAATGATCGTATTTGTCGGACAATTATCTGGCAACGCTGGTGATAGTCAAACTGTGTGGCGCGGCCCCCCAATGGGGCTCGGAGGAATTGCTAAGGGCGTGCGACAATATGAAAGATTAAAAAAATTGAAAGTTTAAAAAGTAGGCCTTTAATATATATTTTAATGAGTAATTACACTCCATGGAATATGTTTATGTCAAGTTTCATAATCCAATAGGATAGTTTATTAATTCTCACAATCAAATTTTGAATTTTCTTTTTTTTTTTTTTTTTGTCGTGCCCCCGTTAGCCTGCGTAAATAGGCAATAAAAGTCACAAATGAGCGTGACTGCTCGACCTGGATTACTATGAACTATGATAGTTTGCATAAGACACATTTTCTGAAATCCTAGAGAGCTGGGCTTGGCAAAAAGATTTGAATACCGCTGGGTTGGGTCATGACCCAAACTTTCAATCACCAGCCTGCTTCACCTATAGTAACGCTGGGATATGATAACAAATATGATAGCCATTTGATTACTTACAATATAGCCTTCTGGTCAGTGTGATCTTTCTGTGTGAAGACTAACCTGACTCGCTCTCTCTTCAGATGGGCTTCTTCAAGAGGGCGGATCCCTATGGTACCACCATGGAGAAGGCCCAGCTAAGGCCGCAAGCGTCTTCCGAGGCCTAGGCTCAAAACTGCAGCTGTTCCACAGGGAAACTGGAAAGTCGTTCCCCATTTCCAACAACGGGACAGCTTGTTTTTTTCATGAAAAAGGAGGCAACCCATTAAATGAAGGGACAATTATGGGTCTGGCTACCACTGGAATATTTGATATCTAGCACTGCACTACAATGCCAAAGAAATGTGTTCAGGGGCCAGGTATCTACAGGTACAACTTAGGTGCTGTTTGTTTTGTTTGTTTTACATCCACAAAGTGAGAGAAGGATTTTGGAGCCAATATTCCAGATTCCCCTCCCCTGTACCGAATCAGCTTCAATCCCAGTTTAAGGACGTTTCTGGAATGTTTGCTTTTTCTGATTAATCTCTACACCACACGTTATTTATGTACAACGCCGCTTCCTTTTGATTGTTGGCAATGTTGTCCCGGTATCTTTTCTGCAGGAAAATCTAGATGAAAATACAATATTTAACTTGAATTTATTCCTCTCCCATATTGGGAGGTTATTTTTGTTTATGGTGTAATGTGTGTATGTATTGTATTCATGGCATTGCGTCCCACAGCCCTTGTGACCCAAAATAAATCCTAATTTTATACACTCAGCTGAAATGTCATTAATGCACCAGTAATCACACAGTAAATATACTACTATACTACGCCACATTATACATTGTAGTGGAGATCATGAGAATTGATTCTGTATTTAGAAGCCCTTGCCCTTAGTTTATAGCTGCACTGTGTAACTTTGGAATGGATGGTACCTATTAATTCAATCGAAACTTGTAAACAGGAAACCCCACACATCAAGTTTCTTGGGGGGTGGGAAATTGTGAAATACTGTAGGCCTAGTCCTAGCTGTGCACGGGAAGTGGTGTCTCGTCAGGAAGTCGTACATGGTCTCTGTGATTGCCCTTATTATTTTCGTGAGCTAAATTTCACGAATGGATTCCTCATTAATTTGTACTGGACCCTTTCAGCGTCACTGAAGCATCTTGGCAGGATGTGGGAGGTAAAATCAAGAGGCAAGTTCAAGTTCGAGAGATTATTTGTCACATACATATACATACGGTCATGAGATAGTATTCAGCACATAGTGGCCACTTTTATTATATATCATCTCTTTTACTTACAAAGGCCTACAAGCTGTTTAGGTTCACATTATCGAACTACAACTACACATTTTTTTTAAACCTTTCTAAACTTTAATAATGGAAACAACTAGATCGCTACTACCCCCGTCTGGTCAGTGATGGCACTGCAAGTATCTTTCACATAGAGATTTTGGTTTTTACGTAGTACAGTTGAAGATTCTTCTACAGTTGAAGATTCATTCTTCAACCTCAAACCCTCAGGAGGCTGAGGGTTTGAGGTTGATGCTTTGACGACCCAATATGTATTTTGAGTTGACCTTTTCTTAGTAAATGGGATGATCTCACATTCACAAAAGTGGTAAATTTCATATTTTTTGGGCCTACTGTGTAGTGCCTTCTTGTGCCTGCCCTATCAAAAATAACTGTAGTTTGTGTTTCATTTTCTATTAGTTTATTGTCATTAATGGTATCTCTTTTAATGTACGTATATATCCTGAATACTGAATGAACATATAATTTCCCCTGAGAGGGTAAATACGTGCATTGCTGGATGCATGTAATGGTTGGATGGTGGACAAAATCCAGGAAGGAGATTGATCACTCATAGTATTAGTAGCCAATTCAATAAACCTAGTCCAAAACTGTTTTCAAAGAACTAGGAAATCAAGTTGAATTTATTGAAAGTACATTATAATACATGTGATTCAACACACTTAAAAAATAAAAGGAGATAAGGATAAAAAAATATTTTCAAGAGAACTGAAACAAAATAAATTGTGAGAACAGTTAAAGCTAAGTTACAAATAACACAACCAAATAGTGAGAACATATACAAAAAAATCCCAAAGGTTGTTGTACCAGACCGACACAAAGACAGACTCTGTACAACAAAAACTGTGCTCTTGTCATCCTACAGGTCGTCCACAGGACAGAGTTATTGCAGCTGTTCTTGATGATTTAAGAATTAATAAAGAGTTGCATTGCAGGTTGAGAACTTGAACTCCATTTGCAGACTGTCCTAGATGCAATAGCATACAAATACTGTGTTGTATGCCCAGTGTAGTTTCTTGATGAATTTGATGTGTTGATAAAGAAGGAGTGACCGCTGACGCTGACTTGAGTAAAATAATAGGTTGATTACAAAAGAACAGCATCAGACCAGACTTGCCTAGGACGTCCAGGAGAGAACCAAGCCGGATGGATTCTCTGTCGAATAGAACTCGGGCAGGTGCTTTTATGCTTAACCAGAGACAACGTTGACCATCTGATTCCCCAAAATAGGTCACCGTTCACATTTCACCTCCCTTATCACCGGGACCCCTGACAATGGGCTCTCTCTTTCTCTTGAGAACCCTGGCACCGTCTGTTAATAATTAACTTATACAATGAGTACTGTCTTGGGACGCCATACATCCTAAGACACCTCACCAGCATACTGTCAGCATTATTACGGCTGAGGGTATGATGTTGTGGCGCCACGGGCACCAGGCACGGACTGCAGGCCCGGAGCCAAGTCCTGCTGTTACATATACGTAAATGCATACCTTCAGAACCTCAGAAATAAATCAAAAATGTTGTCCAAAGTCAGGCTGGTCGACCCATCCGACCTTACAGTGAACTTTTCCCTGCCTATCATCAATGTCCCTCAAAACCCCGCAGAAAAAGAAAACACCTGAGGTCCCAATATATTCATTTCACCCTGTTACAGAAAACTTCAAAGAAAACAATACTAAATCAAAGTAATATGTCTTGCTAAAAACATCTACTGTAGAGCACAGACTTCCCATCCATAATACAGGTTACATTGTAATAAACAAACTCCAATATTATAAAAAACCTGCATAACACATATGTATGTATTGAACTGTTGCTGTTTAACATCATCAATCTTCAATGCTATTTCACTCGACACTCCTGATCATTATGTCCTCATTCAGGGTGCGTCGTCCGTTTTCATCCTCCATTTTTGAATGTCCATGTTTGAGTGTTCAAGTCCATTAGGCTGTTAGGATCTCTTGACACAGCCACCCTCTGACTGGTTCTGAAAGAAAAATTCACCCGCCGTATCTTGCACACAAATCAAATACAGTATAATAATTTCACTTTTGCATTACATTTCAACATCATTCCAATATATGATTAACATTTTCCTTTCCCCCCCTTTGTCCATGCATTCTTCCAGTTAAAAATAGATTTGAGTATATGACAGAATTAAATATTCAGAATAGATATTTCTCTACTAGTGTAAGCTCTTAACTACACAGCATGCTGACAGATTTTAACAATGCGATTTTCAGCACACCATTCATTTCACAAACACTTTGGCTTTGCAGATGATAAACAGCTCCTAGACATTGTTTAATTCCCAATTTTTGCAGAATTAATTTTACTGTTTTATTCACAAACTCTTTCCCATTATCTGAGGATATGTGATCTGGAAGTCCCCACCTGCTTATGACCTCACGACACAAGAACTTGGCAACTGACTGAGCATCTTTACGCTTTGTTGGACATGCTTCAGTCCCCCGTGAAAATCTATCCACGACGACTAACATGTATCTTTTACCTCCTATTGGTCTTATCACGTCAACAAAATCCACAAACAACTCACGCATGGGACCTGTCAGAGTTGGAATGTGACCGGGTGGAATCTTCAATCAAATCAATAATACTCCATTAATTAGGCGAATGCCTTGAGTAGTCAGTCTGTTGCAAAGTCTCTTACTAACTAATTGCAAACGCAATATAAGAAAAATAACTACTGTAAGCCTATGCAGGTTATAACTAGATGTACACACATTCAGGTAAATGCAGGTGTCTATTGAAAAGAGTTTGTGAATAAACTGCACTGGCCTGATTCACGGGATTCAGAATTTCTATGCGTTGTCATCCGCAAGCTCCCGGTGTCTGTGAAGAACTGCCAGATGTCTTGTCATCTGCTCCTTGGATGATCCAATTCAGACACATTGTGGCACATTGTGGAACAGCCCAGCCTAATGCAGCCACGCACAGTCATAAATCAAAGCTGGTTCCTTTCACTCAGCAGCCGAAACACAAAACCTCTTCTCTTGAATCAAAAACCCAGCTTTTCCTTCTATTTAATGTGTACATGCATGTGTAGGCAGACTGTTTCTGGTGACTCTAGTACTTCTCTCAAGAAGGCTCATTTTGTTATCAAATATATAAAGTCCTGTGAAGATTCATATCCTTTATCAAATGTACAAAACGTCCTTGAAGGAAAAATGCTCATATATATTTATCAAACGTCCTTAAAGAAAGGCTCATATATATTTATCAAATGTCCTTAAATCTTTATTATCAACTTTACAAAGTCCGTAAACAGGTTCATATAAATTTATCACTAAAGGGCCAAGAAATTTTTTTTTATGTCTTATTTAACTGCTCACCACATACGTATGTATTCCTATTTAATAACCCATGTATTCTATATATCATTTATACATATACACAAACAATACACAAAACTCTTCACACCTCTTTAGCCGCGGCACACTCACACACACATACAGGCACACTCACACACCAAAAGGAAAAAGACATCGGATTATCCAAAAACTTCAACAGTGCTTAACTTTATACTTTAATGTCGACTCAAGTATACTTTTCTAATTTCATCAAGATTTTCACTTTGGCCAGACTTTTAAATTTTCACTTTGGCCAAACTTTTAACAAATTATCTTTTTAATCAGATTCTTTCAGCATGCATGTTCAATTTTCACTCATTCTCCTAGGTTGGTTCAGCCCTGCTTTTCCCCATTTTTTTCTCAAACTTTATTTTTCATCTTTTAAGCCTCTAACTTGTAACTCTTTTTACTTCACTTTTCATCTTTTTCATCTTACTTTTAGGCTTTTAACTTTTATCTCTTTTTGACTTTACTTTCATCTTTTTCATCTTCATTCATATCATTTTATATTTAGCCAATTCCCCTGGCCAGGGTTATTTCCTTTTGTTTTTCCTACCTAGATTTGACTATATTATATTTTCATTTGGCCAACTTTCACACAGCATTTTATGTACACGTCTTACTGTTTAACGAGATACGGGCCCTGTCTTCAATAATCTTGCATGATTATTTAAATAACTTTTGGCTACTCGTTCTGCCATTCTACAATTCATTTTTAACTTTAACTTTCTCTACATCTTTTAACCTTTCACTTTTACTTTTAACTTCATCTTTTATTTCCCTCGTCTCTATTCTCTATTTCAACTTAATTCTCTTTTTCTTCATTTATTATTCTTATTCCCTTTATTTATGTCTTTTACAACTTAATAAACCCCAATTTAGATGGAAACTCACTTCACACATCAACACATCATCTCCATCTCCGCACAATCTACTCTTGTCAGTGCAGCCTATCTGCACAAAACACTACCGCTTCAAGAACCACACACAGCTCAATTTTGTGAGGAAACACTCACCCTGAGATGTGGTATTTCGCTGGAGCAGGCAGCATCGACAGGTGAGGACCAACAGATCCTGTTTGTGACGCCACTTTGTAGTTTCTTGATGAATTTGATGTGTTGATGAAGAAGAAGTGACCGCTGACGCTCACTTGAGTAAAATAATCCTAGGACGTCCAGGAGAGAACCGAGCCGGATGGATTCTCTGTTGAATGAAACTCGGGCGGGTGCTTTTATGCTTAACCAGAGACAACGTTGACCATCTGATTCCCCAAAATAGGTCACCGTTCACATTTCACCTCCCTTATCACCGGGACCCCTGACAATGGGCTCTCTCTTTCTCTTGAGAACCCTGGCACCGTCTGTTAATAATTAACTTATACAATGGGTACTGTCTTGGGACGCCATACATTCCAAGATTCAAGATTCAAGATTCAAGATTTTTATTTGTCACATACATATACATACTTCCATACATATATGCAGTGAAATGTAATGCAACGCACCCGGTGATAGCACACAAGAAGTCCTAGGAAAAAGTACAAAAATAAAATAAAATAAAAAGTAGAAAATTCCTTTCTAATAGACCGACTAACTGACTCCTAAAACGTAATACAGTAAGTGGAATACTTATAGAATAAGATAAAAAATATATAGAATAAAATACAATAAAAAATAAATTGAAATAAAATGGAATAGGTTGAAGGAATATGGCTATGTATATACAGATATGTGCATTTAAAGTGGCATGTGAATTAAAGTGGCATGTGAATGTGAATAGTGTGAGGTAGTGTTTGGGATAATACAGCACAGTATACAACAGTACGGCGCAGCAATACGGCATCACGAACAACCCTGAACAGTGATACAGTATGCGGTACAGTATGCTACATACAGTACAGTAGGTAGTGGAGCCTAGTGCATGGCTCAGTTAGGACCCCTGGTGAGGTCAGCATTGACAGTTCTGATGGCTTGAGGGAAGAAACTCCGTCTCAGTCTCTCTGTTCTCGCTGCGTGACTGCGGAGGCGCTTGCCTGACCGCAGCAGCTGAAACAGTCCGTTGTTGGGGTGATGAGGATCCTTCATGATCCTACGGGCTCTGCTACTACACCTCCTGGTGTATAACTCCTGCAAGGGGGGGAGGGTAGTTCCAGTGGTACGTTCAGCTGAACGCACCACCCTCTGCAGGGCCCGCTTGTCCTGGGCAGTACAGTTCCCAAACCAGGCAGTGATGTTGCCTGTCAGGATGCTCTCCACTGCTCCAGAGTAGAAGGACTTGAGGATCCTCACCGAGACCCGGAATTTCCTCAGCTGCCTGAGGTGGTAGAGACGCTGCCTCGCCTTTCTCACCAGAGTGTCTGTGTGAACAGTCCATGTTAAGTCCTCTGTGATGTGGACTCCCAGATATCTGAAGCTGCTCACCCTATCGACAGAAGTCCCATTAATCCACAACGGCGCGTGCGTCCTCGATTGTGATCCACGCCTAAAGTCCACAATCAGCTCCTTGGTTTTGCTGACGTTCAGGTGGAGGCTGTTGTCCTGGCACCAGAATGACAGGTCAGCCACCTCCTCATATTAGGCCTTCTCATCGCAGTCGGTGATCAGGCCCACGACCACGGTGTCGTCAGCAAACTTGATGATGGTGTTGGAGCTGGACCTGGCCACACAGTCGTGTGTGTACAGGGAGTACAGTAGGGGGCTGAGGACGCAACCCTGGGGGGATCCTGTATTCAGGGTGAGGGAGCTTGACATGTACTTCCCCACCTTGACCACCTGGGGGCGGCCTGTGAGGAAGTCCAGGATCCAGGTGCACAGCGGACCATTCAATCCTAGCTCCAACAACTTGACAGCCAGTCTGGTGGGGACTATGGTGTTGAAAGCTGAACTATAATCAATGAACAGCATTCTCACATAGGCCCCCTTCTGGCCATCCAGGTGCGTGAGCGTGGTGTGCAGTACCTGGGAGACCGCGTCATCCGTGGATCTGTTCTGCCGGTACGCGAACTGCAACGGGTCCAAGGTGCGGGGGAGGGAGGCGCAGATGTAATCCTTAATCAGCCTCTCGAAACACTTCATGACCACCGAGGTGAGGGCCACCGGACGGTAGTCATTCAGGCAGGTTGGAGAGGCGATCTTCGGGACAGGAACGACGGTGGACCTCTTGAAGCAGGACGGGACCACTGATTCAGCCAGGGAGATGTTGAATATTGTGGTGAACACCGGAGCTAGCTGGTTAGCACAGGTCTTCAGTACTCGTCCAGATATGCCGTCTGGGCCCGCAGCTTTCCTGGTGTTCACCCGCATCAAAGCCCTCCTGACCTCGTGCACGGACACTGAGAGTGCGCGCTCGTCCCCAGTGGTGTAACTCCAATTAGCCGGCGAGCTTGCGGTGCTGCTGCCAGACTCGAACCGCGCATAAAAGGAGTTCAGTTGGTTGGCCAGGGAGGCGTCCACACTCGTGGCTGGGGAGGAGCTGCTCTTGTAGTTAGTTATTGTTCGCAGCCCCTCCCACAAGCGTCTTGTGTCCCCCCGCTCCATCTGCAGCTCCACGGTGTCTCTGTACGTCCGTTTAGCGTCCCTCACCGCCCTCCGCAGATTGTACGACGCCGCTTTGTAATTGTCCATGTTACCAGATACAAGTCCGTCGTTGTAAGCGGCCGTGCGCGCATTCAGAGCGCAGCGGATGGATTTATCAACCCATGGTTTCTGGTTTGGAAATATCCGAACTTTCACCGTGGGAACGATTTCATCCGCGAGCGTAGTTACAAAACTTACTACAACCTCCGTAAACTCGCTGACGTCACTTGAACTCGCTTGGAACACGTCCCAGTCTACGTCAGTCAGAGCGTCCTGAAGCGCAGCCTCTGATTGGTCCGTCCACCGCTTCACTTCCCTCGTCATCACCAGATCCCGCGCGATCAGAGGCCTGTAAACAGGAAGCAGCGAGATCGCGGCGTGATCTGATTTCCCGAAAGCAGGGAGCGACACGGGCTTGTATCCGTTCTTGTAAGGAGTGTAACAATGGTCCAGAGTTCCGTCTCCCCTGGTGGCACACGTGATGTGTTGGTGGAAATTCGGCAGAACTTTTTTCAGGTTGGCCCTGTTAAAGTCCCCAGTCACCACCACAGCCGCGTCGTACAGCACATCGTACAGAACCGACAGAGCTGCGTCGGTGTCCGCTTGCGGTGGGATATAAACGGCTGTAATGATGACCGTGCTGAATTCCCGGGGGAGATAAAATGGACGGCATAGTATGGTCAGCTGTTCCAGGTTCGGCGAGCAGGAGTGGGAGAGGAATTTGGTGTTGTTGGCGTTACACCAGCGGTTGTTTACCATTAGGCAGACGCCTCCACCTTTGGATTTCCCCGACTCTCCCGTTCTGTCGCCGCGGAACACGGAGAAGGCCTCGGCTGGACGTATGGCTTCATCCGGCACCAGTGGGGTCAGCCATGTTTCCGTCAGGCAGAGGACGCAACAGTTCCTCGTGTCACGCTGGAATTGAATCCTCGCTCGAAGTTCATCCATCTTGTTCTCCAGGGACTGGACGTTCGCAAGAAGGATGCTTGGCAGAGGTGGACGGTAAGGTTGCGTCCTCATTCTGACCCGAATGCCGCCTTGTTTACCTCGGTGCTTCCTCCGTGGGCCGGCTCGTGGAACAGCGACTCCATTTTTGTTGTTGTTGCGAGTGTTCCCGCGTAGGATTTCCGCCGGCCACTCTGCTCCCACGGATAAAAAGTCCCAAAGTTGTTCGTTTAGGGAAATTTTTATATCCATGAGTGCATAGCGGCCGTATGAGTTAATTGTTGATGTTTTTCTGGCGAACATTGTGATAAAAAAGGAAAAAAATACTAAAGAGTAAGAAAGAAACCGGAGCGCCGGCGCAGGCGACCGCTAGGGGCGGCGCCACTATCGCCGACCTCACCAGCATACTGTGACACCTCACGAGCATACTGTCAGCATTATTACGGCTGAGGGTATGATGTCGTGGCACCTCCAAGCAGCGGAAAAGGCCCCAAAGCCACCTCAGAGTCCCACAGCTTACAGACACCCCACGGCTGCAGGAAAGCCACAAGCACCCTGCCCTGCAGCCACAGAATACCAACCGGCCCCCAAAGAAGCCGGAAGCCTGCGGAGCAACCCCAGCGTCGACCACTAGGAGCATAACTCAGTCCCAGGAGGCACAAGGAGACCCTGCACCCCCGAGGCGCACACATTACATTACATTGCATTTAGCAGACGCTTTTATCCAAAGCGACTTACAATTATTCAAACACCGACGGACGCAGCCATCAGGAGCAATAAGGGGTTAAGTGTCTAGCTCAAGGACACTACAGCATGCTAGCAGGAGGAGCCTGGGATCGAACCAGCAACCTTTAGTTACTAGACGACCAGCTCTACCTCCTGAGCTACCATCCCCAAACAACCCACTCCCATGAGCAGCCACGGGCACCAGGCACGGACTGCAGGCCCAGAGCCAAGTCCTGCGCCAACAGACCGACCCCCATGCCGACCCCCATACCCATCCATGCCCTGCGCAAAAGAGCGAGGCTCACCCATCCACAGTCTACAGGACGCCTCACTCGGTTGCGAGCCCTGAACGTACTGTATGTACTGAGTATGAGTTTTGGCACTGGGAGAGATAGGCAAAGCGCAACCAGATCAATATATTATTATTTATTATCATAATTAATATATTAATAAATGTAACCATTGAGATGTGGTGAGATTATCTGTTTTTCCAATTGAGTTATATTATATATTTCTTGGCAATTGTTAAGGAGATCTAAATGGATTGGTGGTGTTTAAGTGGTGGGTCAACTGAGGAGAGGTCACTGAGGAGACATACAGTCAGGGAGACTGGAATGCTGTGACCCAGAAGGGTTGATAGCTTCTTGTTCTTAACTCAAGTTCCCGGAAAACACTGCAGCGACCACACTCAGGCCAGACATGGTCCTGGTGTGAGAAACCACAAAGCAAGTAGTCCTGCTGGAGTAGACTGTCCCCTGGGAAGACCGGATGAAAGAGGCCTTTGAGAGGAAGAGGGCCAAGTATGAGGAGCTGGCAGGCGATTGCCAAAGCAGGGGATGTGGACCTGGTGCAACCCCATCGAGGTTGGGTGCAGAGGTTTTGTTAGCCAGTCACTCATCAGAGCACTGAAGATGCTGGGAGTGAAGGGACTGCACATCAGAAGAGCCATCAGAAACATTACAGATGCTGCAGAAAGGCGTCCAGATGGCTGTGGATCAAGAGGGGTGATCCGTGGACACATGCTACTTAGACACAAGCCAGGACCTGATCACCCCGGCTGGGTCCCCTGGAGGAGGGTGTATGATGTTGAAAGACTCGAAACACCCGATGGTCCCAGGTCACATCACTGAATGAATGAACGAATGAACAATCTTTATTTGTCACACAGCACACCACACTACAACACATGCTTGCACACACACGTGTTGTAGTGTGGTGTGCTGGGTGACAAATAAAGATTGATGATGTGTCTAAGTGGCACCAAGCGGTGTCTGTTAGAACTGTGACGTTGGTCCAGAATTTTTGGATAGGTGGGCAGAGCCAAATGGTATTAGTATAAAGGGAACAGTCAGAACAACCGTCTTTAGCCACAAAACCCATTTTGAACATTGTGTGTTCCGTTATATGAGCTCTGTGCAGAACCTTATTGCATTTTGGAATTGCCCTAACCCTAACGCTTACCAATAAAAGGTGTTGTCACAAATAAGCTTCCACAGGTTGATATCTGTGGAAACAGCAAGGTCTCTTTCCCATTCCTCGGTAGGTAAAGTGTAGTGTTTTTAATAAAGGTTTGTATATTCTGGAAAGGGGATTGTTTGAATGATGGTCGGCTCAATCTTCATAGAATGACAGAGGTGAAAGCTTTGGTGCAAAGACATCAACACTTTTAAAAATGTTCTCTCAATGCATCCCGTCCGTCTGCCACAAAGTGTGTTTGTATGTTTGATGTGTTTGGAGCTGACATTGTGCTGAGTGCGTGCATACGTAGCTCTGCTGAGTTGTGCTGGGTTTATACTCTCCCTCTCCCTCTCGTTCTCTCCCTCACTCTGCCCCCCAACCCCCTGCCACTCCCCACCCACCCCTGTGTGTGTGTGCCACTATATAAAGCACCTCGTCCTAGGGGCGCTCACGCAGCAGAAGCGCTCAAGTGTCAGAGGCACAGGGAAGGGAACAGACACACCAAGGACTGTGCTATTTCTTCGTGAGTAAAATTTAAATTAATAATGTTTTGTGTTAAACTATAAAAATACTCCTTGTGCATCCGTTAAGGGGGTGTTTTTTTCCCCAGTCCTAGAGTCTGAAACAGACCTACAGTATGACTCAGCTGTTTGAATTTGGCTTATTTGAAGGACGGGGTGCAGACAGTAAGACTCAGCAAGGATGGATCCAAGCACACAAACTTCCTCTAAATGGTCTGACCTCTGTGTGTTAATGTGATCAAAAAAGGATGCCGTGGTTTTCCATTGCCAGTTAATTATTGTGTTTTTTTTGTAGTGTGCTTTTTTTTTTGCTGCTGATCCATTATTGGTTCTTTCTCTGTGATGCCTCCTATTCAGCATTGCCCTCCATACCCCCCCCCCCCCCCCCTTTATGCTGTGAGTCAGCAGACAAGGGCATTAGTGTTTTGGTTAATGTGCAATTCTGCAGAGTTACAGGAGCTTGGGTTGAGCAGCACTGTTTCTACATATATCAAGGGATGAGTATTGTAGTAGAGTAACACTTAAATGTCTTAAGGGCAATTTGCTTCACAGCTCATAGTTACATACGACATTGCCGTAAGTCTCAAAGGTGATATGTTGGCTTCAGTGTGAAATACTACAAAGAATTGACCTGTGAGTTGTTCTGTGAAATCCATTGTGATCCATGAGAACTGTGAAACAATTTCACTGTGTGGACACGCAAATGACAATCTGAAGAATAAAAACTGAAGTTTGTCCCCATTACTCCTGGTCACTACTTGTACTTTCAAGAATAAATTCATGCTGTTTCTAGTGGACTGCGTAACTATCAAGTGCCAAATAATAAGAGGCCAGTTGAAAAGGCCAAATGGGGGAGGGGGGGTGGGTCTTTCAAACTGGTAACTGGGCAACTGGGCTTAAACAAGTGGTTTGGACACACACACACACACACACACACACACACACACACACGCACACACACACACAGGCACACACACACCCTTGTCTGTGCTAGTCTGATATATCAGGAATAATGGCTGTGTGCCAGCGGACCAGAGGCTTAGAAAATAGAACAACTCCGGACCAACCCCATTGGTTTGGGGTGGTCGGATAGCTTTATTGAAACAGTGGATAGGGGAGAGCATTGAGGCCAGCCAATGTGTCTTCTTTTCCAGGCCCTTCTCTCATTTCTGAGCAGCCATGGCTAGGAACCTGTTAAAGAATCCCAGTGGCGAAGGTATGATGGTGTGTTGTTGTATTCTTCATTCTTGCATTCTTGTAGTTACTTGAAGCTTGAATTCCTGGTCCAATACAAGGCTGACAACAGCAGAATTTACTATTGAAACATTTTTCCCCTAAATTCCATACCATAACACAATCATGTGCTTGGAAATGGCTTAAGTTGGTGCTTGCCCCCTCGTAGAACAGTTGGAGTTCTGGGAGCTGACGGAAAATGGTGGGAGCCAGTGGAAGGTGGAGGACTTGCCGGGAGACTGCGGCCATGACTTCTGTGACGAGGGCATCGCCAAGTATTTTGCAACCTCCTTCGAGTGAGTATGCAGCGCTTAAGGGTGATTCATCGTAAGAGGATGGCGCAAAAACAAATGGCTCATGCCAAATGCCTCATATACTTCCGACAGGCTGTGCCTCAAGAGACAGGTAATTGATTTGCTGGCGGAGGACTTCAACCCCGAGGAGTTGGATGGGGAGCCCCCCGTCACCGCGGAAGACTGGTGAGATAAGACGTTTGCGGCAGTGGGTGAGAAGGAGGGAGGGAGCCTCCACCGTGCCTCCATGTGACTTTTGGTTAGCTGTTAGCTTGCCTTACCTCACAGGTACTGCGGGAGAACCGACTGCGGCTGCACCTACCAAATAACTGTGCGTCTGCTGGACGAAAACCAGGAAGTACTGCAGGAGTTCAAACCCGACCCAGTGACTCTCGACCCCGACTCGGACGACTGCTCGTGGAAACGGGTACAGACAAACACAGACCCACACACACACACACACACACACACACACACACACACACACACACACACACACACACACACACACACACACACACACACACACACACACACACACACACACACACTTGACCTGTGCACTGAACAAATGAACTGGGATTTTTGTTTGTGTTTTTAACTCCAGGTGAGCTACACCTTCTCAGACTACGGCCCCGGACTGCGGTTCATCTCCTTCGAGCATGGGGGACAAGACACCAAGTACTGGGACGGATCGTTTGGGGTGCGAGTCACAGGGAGCTTAGTCACTTTGGACGTCTGAGCAAATGTTTAAGGGAAGAAAGGAAGAAAGGCAGGAAGGAGAAGCATAAGCAGTGATGGTGGGGTGAGGGGTGGTAAAGAAGGGGTCAGAATGGGAGGGACCAAAGGTGGTGAAGGATCACCTTTGGTAAGTAAGGAGGCCCGGTAAGTTAAAATAAATATTCTACTTACCCAAGTGATTCAGTCAGAACCTACTGTGGAAATCAAACTGCTAATATGCATGACTAATTACCTACCATGCAATAACCACCTTCATTCTCTGATTATCTGATGAAACTGCACACCACTACTGTACTGTGCATCCCCTAAGGGCTTTACTTGCATGGTTACAGTTTTCTTAAAAGGTTACAGCTTCTGCTATAATGATTAAATTCTGCTAACTACTACTGCTAGTGAGCTATTTTTAAGTAGCATTACAGTTTGTTTGGGTTTCTTTTGGGGAGAGGGAGGTGTTGGGGAGGGGTGCACTGCCTTGTAAGTAATAGAGTGGTTCATTATTTGAATTAAACATTACAATGACCAAATAATAAAATTAGATGATCAACCTGACAAATACACTTAATAAATTCAATTAACCACTCAATTATTGAGCAAGTTCAATCTGATGTTTCTGAATCTGTGAATGTCAAGGATCTCATGTTGTGTACACACACACACACACACACACACACACACACACACACACACACACACACACACACACACACACACACACACACACACACACACACACACACACACACACACACACACACACACAGATGCTTGATCAGATCGGATCCTAATCCCGGCCATCCACATGATTTAGAAGAAAATGTGATTCATCACACCAGGCCTCTTCTTCCATTTCTCCGTGGTCCAGTTCTGACGCTGACATGCCCCTTGTTGGCATTTTCGGTGGTGGACAGTGGTCAGCACAGGCACTCTGACCGGTCTGGGGCTACACAGCCCCAAACACAGCAAGCTGTGATGCACTGTGTGTTCTGAGATCTTTCTATCATAGCCAACATTAACTTTTTGAACAATTTGTGCTACAGTAGCTCTTCTGTGGGATCAGACCAGACGGGCCTTTGCTCAGCACGCACATCAGTGAGCTCATGGGCGCCCATGACCCTGTCACCGGTTCACTGATTGTCCTTCCTTGGACCACTTTTGGTGGGTACTAACCACTACATACCAGGAAGACCACACAAGACCTGTCGTTTTGTAGATGCTCTGACCCAGTAGTGTAGCCATCACAATTTGTCCCTTGTCAAAGTCGCTCAGATCCTTACACTTGTCCATTTTTCCTCCTTCCAACACATCAACTTCAAGAACTCACTGTTCACTTGATGCCTAATACATACCACCCCTTGACAGATGCAATTAGAATAAGATGAGCAATGTTATTTAATTTAGGTGTGTGTGTATATATACATCTATATGTGTGTATGTGTGTATGTTTGTGTGTGTACATGTATGTATGTATGTATGTATGTATGTATGTATGTATGTATGTATGTATGTGTGTGTATATGTATATATATACACTCCTAACAAAAAGTTAGGGATATTCGGCTTTCGGGTGAAATTTCAGGATGAACCTAAAATGCACTATAACCTTTACAGGTGAACTTAATTTGACCTTCTCTAAACTTTTGAATGCACATGTCCAACTGTTCAATGTTTCAGTACTTTTTGCACAACTTGCTGTTCTCTAACAAGGAGCTGAACGGCAAAATTCACAACAGGTGTTTGATCCAGGAATCCACCAATTCATTTCCTGGTTCAATTAGAATTGGTATTTAAACAGTCCTCTTCATCATGCTGTTCACATTTTGACATCATGAGACCAAGACGACACCTAACAACTGATCAACAGTACCTCGCCATTGTGAGGCTTCAAACAGGATGTTCTCAGAGGGAAGTGGCCACTGAGCTTAGAGTGTCAGAGTGTCATCAGCAGCTTGCAACAGAGAGAGAGACTGGAAGAGTCACAGAAAGGCATAGAAGTGGACGTCCTTTGGCCACATCCCACACTGATGACAGCTTCATTGTGAACAGTGCCCTGCGGAACCGGATGATGAATGCCACTCAACTCCAGGCACATTTAAGGGAGGTGAGAGGCACCCAAGTGTCACGTCAGACCATTCGAAACCGTTTACATCAGCGTGGTCTGCGTGCTAGACGACCTGCAAGGGTACCTGACCACACCACCAGGCACAGGCATCATCGTCTTGCATGGGCCAGGGAGCATTGACGCTGGACGAGGGACCAGTGGACCACAGTGCTGTTCTCTGATGAAAGTCGATTCACGTTGAGCAGAAATGATGGCCGCCAACGATGTTGGAGACGTCAAGGAGAGCGCTATGCATCAGCCACTGTTGTCACCAGACAAGCCTTTGGTGGTGGTGGTGTTACAGTGTGGGCAGGTGTGTCTAGTCAATACAGAACTGCCCTAGACTATGTGAATGGTACAGCAACAAGACCATACTACCTGAATAACATCATTAATCCAGTCATTGTGCCCCTGCATGAACAACACAGGCCTAATTACATCTTCATGGACAACAATGCTCCAGCTCATCGAGGTCGCATCATTAGGGAACGGCTGCTGGAGACTGGGGCACCTCAAATGGAGTGGCCTGCACTTTCTCCAGACCTGAATCCCATAGAAAACCTATGGGATCAGCTGAATCGCTGTGTAGAGGCTCGTAACTCTGTGCCCCAGAACCTCAATGACCTGAGGGCTGCCCTTCAAGAATAGTGGGGTTCCATGCCTCAGCAGACAATAAGTCGACTTGTGAACAGCATGAGACGTGGTTGTCAAGCTGTAATTGATGCTCAAGGGCACATGGCAAGTTATTGAGACATTGACATTTTTTGTTGTGGTATACCCACCACTGTTGTTGGCTTTTGTTTCAATACATTGGTTGAGATGAGGAAATCATCATTGCATGCTTCTACTTAAATGCCCTACTCCCATGATATAATATCACTGTAGCTTGAACTTTTTACATTTTCCATAAATTTCAGCCGAAAGCCAAATATCCCTAACTTTTTGTGAGTTGTGTGTGTGTGTGTGTGTGTGTGTATGTATGTATGAATATAAATATATATATATATATATATATATATATATATGCGCGCGCCAACCTCAGTAATATGAGCATTGCTGTGAAGGACTACATGCAATTACAATTCCTGCTACTGCAATTACATTCACATAGCTTCATACTTATATTTACTATGTAATTACCTCCGAATTATGTGGAAAAACTGACACACTGTTGGTTACTGGTGAAGTAAGTGTCTGGGGACTTGCCCTTTATCCTAAGCCCTGCATAAACTAACTGCTGACTGCAGCAGGACAGTGGCAGCAAATTGTGACTAGACCCAAAAGCATACTGAAGATCTCCATTTCCTTTCCCACAATAGATTCTGACTTGGAATGCAAGGAGAAACTTGTACATATAGAATGTTAGAAATTCAGATATTCCTCTTTTGTTTTCCGGGGTCACATTCATTATCTGGTTTCAGCGGCATGTTGTGAAGGTTGTGTGGAGGATGCAGATTTCACAAGAGAATGAGTTTTAATATGTTTGAGAGAATGTGGAATGTATTTTTGTATATAGCTGAGGCATAGACATTCAGAAATAGAAGTGGCCATGTTAATCATCTTCATTTCCTGTTGTGTTGTCATGTAAATCCATATTACTAATCTGAGTTAAGTTAAAAAAAATACAAAACGCAAACATTTAGAAATCACTAGAAACTTTACTGAAATTAAAATGGTGTAGCTGCACACTGATTAAATGACACATCAGACGCTTGCAGCACCCAGCACATGAACATTTAGGCTGCTTACGTTTGAAAACTGCTTGTTTGTACCACATATTGTAACAGCAAAATGCAATATTCAGCGAAGTACATGACCACTTGGCATTGCTTCCATAATCCACCTACAAGATAGTTTGGAATGTGAGCACCATTGACGGTGACTTAACATGTTTTGTTCAAGTATTAATGACATCCCATGATAAATAGTGAGCAGTGGTCTCTCTCTCTCTCTCTCTCTCTCTCTCTCTCTCTCTCTCTCTCTCTCTCTCTCTCTCTCTCTCTCTCTCTCTCTCTCTCTCTCTCTCTCTCTCTCTCTCTCTCTCTCTCTCTCTCTCTCTCTCTCTCTCTCTCTCTCTCTCTCTCTCTCTCTCTCACGCCCTTGAACAAGGCACTTATGTACACGCAGAGGGACGACCACTTTTAAGGTGAATTTTGCTTTGAAAATGTTTTTGTAACGCGTGACTCAACAGGCTGAGTAAACTCTGTAGTTTTTCCAAAAATAAAAAAGCAAGTAAAGACCAGTAACACCTGTCCTTAGCAACAAGTTACACCGCATACAGAATCTGATTGCTTAGTCAGTGAAACATAAGGGGCATAGTTATGCATGTGTTTTTGGTGGCTGATTGTCTGATACAGAAAGAAATACAATTATTAAACACGCTAGGGATGATTCGGGGGGATCTAAGTCATTACTGTGTTTACAGGAGTAAAATACTGTTTGTTTTTCTTGAGGCTTGAGAAGAACCGATCACTGGTTGTGTGTGTTGCATACAGGGTGTACTTGTACACGGTACCAGGTCCTGGTCCTGGCCCGGGCAGGGCAGGGCACAAAGCAGGATGGGGTGTAGGCCTCTCATTCTCCTTGAGACTGCATCTGTTTGCAAAAGGCCTCAAATTGCTGTTGCTCCAACTCCGTCATCACCTTGTTCAGGGCATAAATCTGTTGAAGAAAAATTGGATATACAGCACATTTAAAGAAACAAAACAAACAGTCACGGGTAAGGCATGTTATGTCATAGTAGTAATGTGATAGTAATGTCACCTCCACCCTCTGTCGCTGCTTCAGCTCCTGTTGAGCAGATTTCTGCTTGGCTCGGTCCCCTCTGGTGGGAGTGGAGTTCAGCTTTGGCTTGTCTTTACGGCACGCAGGCTCCATGGCCAGAGTTTTGAAGTCGGCCAATACTGCAACGAGTAGTTAGGCAAAACTTCAGTGGCGTGACACCTCTATCCCATAAGCTATTTTCTTTTTCCAACCATTTAAGCGAAGACAACAAAAGCCCATTGAAAGAAGATAACACATTGAATCCAGTGCGGTATACTCTGGATTGTGAGTAGACAGATAGAAAATAGTTCATATTAATAATAATAATAATAATAATAATAATAATAATAATGTAATACAATAAAATCTTTTTTTTGGGGGGGGGCGCAATATGTAACAAATTTCAACAAATTAAAAAATAGAACATTTGCAATACTCAATAAAACTTATAATTAACAATAAACCATTGTATAAATTATTCACATTCAGATGCATAAAATAAAATCACGTACATATATTGCGCGTACCAGGATGCAAAGATAATGGGTAAAGGCTTAAAGAGTAAAACAACTTTGAAATATTAATTGAGTAATATTGAGTGCTACTGAGTGCTATTGAGTGCGGCGCCGGCCAGTGATACTGGCCGGCGTTAAGTATATTAAATACTGATATAGATGTATACCGTTCCATTTGAATGAATAACTATACAAGGCTTACTTAAATCGGTTTTCAAATGCATACACCGTCATGGCCACCGTTTAGTAGGTAACTATCTAAAATGTCAAATGCTAACGGTTGCTTCAGTTTTTTGAGTAAACCTGCTTAGTTACCCCTCCATTTATCTCGTGTTGTACGCGCACCTTTCGTTAGTGGTAGATGGAAAACAGCCAGTGGTGCAGCGGTACGTTAGCTAGCAATGTTGCTAGCCAACAGCTGTTGGTAACAGCTGCTCCGACGGTGTCCGCAGTAAACAAATCCGACTAGAAACAGGAGCTACGCGCAACGTTCCGCCGTGAGAACAGTTCCTACCCCCGATACTTGAGAAATTTGTTCAAATAATTTTTAAACCTTTAGTGGTGCAAGCTTATGTGGCTTCCCATGAAATTGGCTCTGGCTCACAATTCACAGAATGAGTTTTTTTTACGCCAAATACAATTCAAATAAATAAATAAATACATTATCTTCAATATTAATAAAAACAGGAATATAAACAGGAAAAACAGGAATATAAATAAATACATTATCTTCAATATCAATAAAAACAGGAATATAAATAAATACAAATGGAAAAAATACTACAATCCGCAAATAAAAATAATTTTAAATGCAAAAAACAGAAACATACATAACGTTCTCCATCCACAAGTATATGTCTTCATTCTGTTGTGTAAACCATTTTACAAATAAATGTTGCATCATTTGTAGGTGATTAAATATATTATATGTTTTATTACTTACAACTTTTCTTCTTTTTCTTTGTTGTCTTCTTCTTCTTCTTTTTCTTGGGTGTTTGGCAGCTCGCGTCCAATTGTAACGTTGTGTCACCGTCCCCTTCTTTACCTTCTTTTGGGGTTTTTATTGATTCATCATAATCATCATCATCATCATCATCATCATCATCATTGTAATCGTCATCGTCATCTTCTTCTTCTTTGTCTTTTTGGGCTTTTATGGCAGGTTGCATCCTGCTCCGTTGCATCCTCTCGCCGTTGATATGATCTCACAAATGTGGATTGGTTGCATTTTTATTCGTGTTTTGTGACACATATCACATTGAGGCAGGAAAGGGGTATTGGAGTGGATCCTGGACTGGATCGTGGAGTGGACTTGACTGTCACTGTGGCGGAACTTGAGACGTACCACGCCATGCTACGTTTGTGTTTGGTTCATAACTTTGTCCACCATAGTAAGAGTCGATTCCATTCCAGCATCCTCTCGTGCATCCTCTCTAGCTCTATAGTGAAAGTCCCCTCCACGCTAGGATCCACTCCGTGCTTCCACTCCAACCCCACTCCGTGCACCCACACAACCCCACAGTGAGAGTCCCCTCCACTCCAAGAATCACGCTGTGCTTCCACCGAACACCACAGTAAGAGTTCTCTCCACTCCAGGATCCACTCCCTGATTCCACTCCAACCAACAGTGAGAGTCCACCCCAGGATCTACTCGCATCCACAGTGAGAGTCCCCTCCACTCCCGGATCCCCGCTGTGCTTCCACTCAACCCCACAGTAAGAGTCCTCTCCACTCCAGGATCCACTCCAGGTACCACTCCCTGATTCCACTCCAACCCATAGTGAGAGTCCACTCCATGATCCACTCCCTGTATCCACACCAACCCCAAAGTGAGAGTCCCCTCCACTCCAGGATCCACACCGTGCCTCCACTCCAACTCCACAGTGAGAGTCCCCTCCACTTCAGGATCTAATCCGTGCTTCAACTCCTACTCCACAGAGTCCACTCCAGGATCCACTCTGTGCATGCACTACAACGTCACAATGAGAGTCACCTCCACTCCAGAATCCATTCTTTGCATCCATTCCAACCCAACAGTGAGATCACTCTACTGTAGGTCCACCCTGTGCCTCCACTACAACCTCACAGTGAGAGTCCCTCTCTGTGGTATTATTATATGTTGGTACATAATATGTTGACACTAGTTTGGGATAATGGGGCATGATGGCATGTCTTAGGATTGTGCGGCTGACCCATTAAGGATTCAGCGTGGCCAGGCAGGGCTTACTGTGCTGGAGAGCTGCTATTCTACAAATAGTTGCATATTTAGTTAAGAGTTGTCTCACTCGCATAAATCTTTGCAAACACAACATGGTGTCAGAAGTTCTGTAAAACTAAATCGAGATGGAAATAGTCTGTCTGGAAGGAAAAGGAAAGAGATTGGTGAGCAAGTTCAATCAGTAAGAGTTAATGCCAAGCTTAGATTATGTGATTCTGGCCTGATTTTCCACTCACCAACAGGTATTTGGAGATCGCCAAGCAAAGTCCCAAATTGGGGGAAAATCATAGCACGCTCCCCTGAGTGATGAGGGTGTGGTGTGAACTGTTCACAATGCCATCCGACTCCTTGCTCAAACGATGATTGCTGATCTATTGGTGTGGGGGCAGGACCAGGCAGAGCATGACGCTCAACTCCATGCTATGTTTCAAAGACAGGAAAAAGCAGGCATCACTCTAATTATGGACAAGTGTGAACTCTCCAAGAGCGCGGTGGTCTTCTTGGGTCACATCTTCACGACTGCGGGCATCTGCCCTGACCCAAGGAAGACAGAGGCCATCGTGGAGATGAAGAAGCCCACAAATGTTGGCCAGTTGAGGAGTTTTCTCGTGACGGTCAACCAGCTGGGAAAGAACTGCTGGGTCTGGGATGCGGACCAGGCGATGGCGTTTAAAATACTGAAGAAAGCAATGTCTTCTCCTCCTGCGCTGGGCATCTATGACCCAAACAGAGACACCAAAGTGTCTGCTGATGCATCATCGTATGGCTTGGGAGGCCTCCTTCTTCAGAGGTGGGAGGAAGAATGGAAGCCTGTGGCTTATGCGTCGCGGTCGCTTACTCCAGCTGAACAATGGTACACGCAGTTAGAGAAGGAGGCTCTGGGGCTTCAGAATGAGGCTGATACGCTTCACGTACTCCATTGTGCACGTGCCAGGGATGTCACTTTGGACAGCGAACACTCTTTTGCGCTCACCTGTGAAATTGCACATGTCCACAGGAGAACAGGAGCCAATTGAGAGCACCAACATTTACATGGAATGTGTCATGGAAAGCGTACCTGTCAGTTCCACATACATGGAAAACCTGAGACAGCAGCCAAAGCTGACAGTGTCTATTGACGTGTCATGACGGTGTGCACAGATGGCCAGCGCACGCAAAACAGGAGCCTGTGCTGAAAAGCTACTGGCCAGAGCAGGCTATACTCACAGTGAAAGATGCCTTACTGCTGAAGGAGACACGGCTTGTAATACCGTCAGCGATGCATAAAAACATGCTAGCTAATCTACACTACACTACGCCATGGCAATCTGGAGGTCCTGATGTCGGATAACCGGCCACGGTTTTCTGGGCAACCCTTCCCTTCCTTTGTAGCTTCATATGGGTTCAGACACTGGCACCAGCAGCCTGAGGTTTCCGCAGAGTAACAGAAAAGAGGAACGGGCAGCCCAGACCTTAAAAAACCTCCTGAAAAAGGCAGGAGACCACTACCTGAATCTACTCGCTTAAAGAGCCACACCTCTCCAGAGTGGTAACAGCCGGGCTCAGCTTCTCATGAGCTTTGCCCCACAGTGCCAACTCTCAGCTGGACCCTGCACTGCCTGATTACATTGCATTCACTTGGAAGGAAAAGGAGAAGGGGAGGTCATATGCTGAAAACAATAGGTGTCTCCGTGCCAAAACTGTCAGTGTCTTTTCACCAGGAGAACGAGTATGGGTAACTGACACAAAGTCATCTGGACTCTGTGCTCCAGAAACATTTCTTTTGGTGAGATGCAACCACCAGCACCTGATACCTCTATACACACATGCACGAGACAGAGCAACAAATGCCAGAGCCAACTCCTAAGCAGGCTCACATGTCACCTGCTGTGGTATCACAAGTCTCACCTGCTTCCACTCTCAGAACTAGGTCAGGGAGAGCCATAGTTAAACCTAGTAGGCTTAACCTATGAACTGAAAAAAAATGTAAAAAAAACAATGTAACTGGTGGAAAGAAAAGGCTACAGGGTTCAATATTCAAGATTCAAGAGGTTTATATGTCACATACATATACATACGTTCATACATATATTCAGTGAAATGTCTTTGCAACACACCCAGAGATTATGCACAATAAGTACTAAACAGAACATTATAGCTAACCTAATTTCCACCTAGGTTTGCTACGGGTACTGTTCTATGAAAAAAAAAAAAAAAAAAAAGTGTTTAGGGGGAATAGTTTTGAGTAAAACTGTGAGAATTTAAGAAATAGTAATTGCTTAGGTATCTTAGATTGAATAATCATTAAAGTGCCCATAATAACACTGTTCTTGATCTTCCTTCCAGGATTTGGTTAGGAACAGACTTTTAAACAACAGAGGCAGAATAATCCTCTAAGGTCTGATGAGACAAAGGCAGTCTACCCTTTGTTCTCTAGAAAGGGGAGATGTGGTATTATTATTATTGCGTCGGTACATAATATGTTTGTTGGGATATGCGGGGCATGATGGATGTGTTCTGGTTGCGTGGCTGGCCCTATCAGGGTCCAGTGCGGCCAGGCCGGGCTCCTGTGTTGGAAAGCTGCTACGCTAATAGAGATGCATATTTAGTTATCAGTTGTCTGACGGGTATATATCTTTGTAAACAAGACACCAGGCACGTGCAGGGGAGCAAGCACCAGCCCACTTGCCCTTGATGCCGCGTTTAAAAAAAAATATATATATTTTGTGTGAATGGGCATCGAGGTAATGGATTGTCTGGGCAAGAAATGCATATTCATGAGGAACATGTCCTCGGTGGACCCGCGATGTGCGCACTGAAGAGTGCATATCACAGGCCTACCAACGCGGGCGCCTGTGATCTGCACTCCGCCATGCTGCTCCATTTGCTTATGGAATGAAGCAAAACACTGTGCGTAACGGGAACACTTCCTCACTCACTCTTACCCCGGCCCCATTGACAGATTGCCCAGAGCTGCAAAATGACTAGAAATGGAGCTGGAGGTCCATGTACCTTTTCTTTTCATTTTTCTTTGCACCTGCCTTCCTTAGCGGCTCTGTACGACACTCTCCGGGATGCATTCGTGCATCCATTTCAACCCAATGATGAGATCATTCTAGATCCACTCCGTGCTTCCACTCCAACCCCACAGTGAGAGTACCCTCCACTCCAGGATCCACTCCGTGCTTCCACTCCAACCCCACAATGACAGTCCACTCCACTCCAAAATCAACTCTGCATCCACAGGTCACAAACCACAAATACGAATGTAAACGGATCCACACTTGAATCAACCATTTAAATCCATGTTCAGTCATTTAAATGATAAAGTGACAAAAATATATACAATTATCTTTAATCACATTTAAATTATGCTACATTTATTTGCCATCATTTACACGATGCAACGCAAACAGTACATTATATATTTGTGAATGGAGAAATATATTTATCTTTCTATTTTTTTGCATTAAAAAAAAGATTTGCTGTTTGAAGTAGTTATTCATCTTTTGCCATTTGTATTTGTATTTATTATATATATCCAGTAAAACACTGTCGCTAACCACCAGTTTCACCACAAGAGGTCGCCTTTGTATAATAAAATGTCCGCAAGCCCATTGTGTTAAGGATGGTGTGTGCTTCATGCAAAATAAGGTTGGGCCTAATGTGTCGAAGGTATGATAGGTATGCCAAGTTTGAAAAGGAGAGCACTTTGATTATTGCGAGTAAACTTCACTTTCATGAGAGTTTGACAGAGAGTCTATCTTTCCTTGCCGTGTTGCATGCCCCTGACAACCCGGGACCACCCATAACCCACCTGCCACATACACACACATACACACACACACACACACACACACACACACACACACACACACACACACTCTCTTTTTCTCTCTCTCTCTGCAAGACCCTCAGGGCAGCTCTTCAGTGCATAAATCTGTGTTGGATGAGGAGTGAAACTGACACCAGCTAAAGGGCGGTCTGGGCCAGATTTATCACTATATAGCAACAAAAACAGCCATTATGAAAAAGGATAACGAAACAGTCCGATAGAATCTGATGGAGAACTCTTCCTCCCGTGCAGCCCGATCTTATCCCAGGCCAACCTCTAGAATCTTATGGTGTTGTTTTGAACTTGACTTTGAACGTGTGTGTGTGTGTGTGTGTGTGTGTGTGTGTGTGTGTGTGTGTGTGTGTGTGTGTGTGTATGTGTGTGTGCCCTCTGGCAAGGCAGTGCCACAGAGATTTATCACACAGCATACCGATGGCATTCCAACGGTTTACCTGGATTTATCTCCCAACCCCGAGAGAGCGCTCGCTCTTGGAACAATATCCTGTCAGAACCAAATCCTGCCCACTACCACGGACCAACGGCAAGATAGACCCAGGGAGGATCGGGAAGCGAGAGATAAACAAGAAACATGTATATCTGGAATATGGACAATTCTATACAATTCTACTTTGGCCACCATCATGGCTTTTAAATCAATAGTGACTCTCACATCAACAATACTCACACTAGGATAGGTGTCGTCTGAATCTGTGCAATTTCACTATTAAGAGTGGTGCAAAACTTTGTATTTTAGTTTGCCAGGGTAAAGGGAGCTCTGCGTGACCTTTTGTTTAGTAATCCGTCAGTGTTGTAAGAAATTGTAAACCCTGAAATCAAATTATGACTGTCACCCTCGTCAGACTCAGACTCAATACTTTTTTTCAAACCTGTGAATAACTCACAGGGCACATTCCTCATACTGTATTCCACTATGATGCATTGGCGCTTTTGTTTATTTATTTATTTTTTTTAAACCTGTGGGGTCAGCATGCTGGACATACAACACAGAGTATTTGTATACTATTGCATCTGGGACAGAGTTAGCCTGCAAGTGGAGTTCAAGTTCTCAACCTGCAATGCAACTCTTTATTAATTCTTAAATCGTCAAGAACTGCTGCAATAACTCTGTCCTGTGGATGACCTGTAGGATGACAAGAGAGCAGGTTTTTGTTGTACAGAACTGCCACCAATCCCCTTCTTTGGAGAACGATCTTACCATGTTTTGGTCTGTAAACAACTAATCACAACTCCAAAAGGAGGAGAATCACCACGGGTGAAACAAATAAACATAGAACCAAACAACACTATGTACATGAAAAAACATAAACATAGAAACAAACAACAACATTTACATGGAAAAAAAATAAACATCAGACGTGTTTCGAAAAAACAGTTAATTAAGTCCAGGAAAACTGGAACAGCAATTCGGCACGTGGCTTCTTCCTGTCATAGTTTTGACAGTAAATGGGAGTGGAGAGGGAGGAAAGGAAAAGGATGTAACCAGGAGGGTGTTGGGGGTGTGTTCAAAGCAGGTGCTGGTGGTGTGTGCGCGCCTGTGATGAGGCCCGCTGTTTGTGTGTGTGTGAGAATGTGTGATGTGTGTGCGTGTGAAGTGTCCACTGGTGAGTGTACGGGACTTGTCCCACTTGGTTCTGGAGTACAAGGTGTATTGTGTGTGGTCGGTGTATTGTTGCGCCTCCAAGCAGCGGAAAGGCCCCTAAGCCACGCCTGAGTTCTGCGGCCCTACAGGGTGTCTGTACGGCTGCAAAGCCCCTAGCACCCCGCCTTGCAGCCACGAAAGATAGAAGGGGTGGCTTCGGGGCCTCTCCACCAGAGAAGCCAGAAGCCACTAAGAGCGGGCGCCACTACCCGGCCCCTGTAACACCCCTGTGGGGCCCAGGACCCCCCAACGGCCACAGCACTAAGCGCCGCGGACCACGCCACAGCCACCGGGCTCAAACCCAACCGCAGAACCCCGGTGAGAACCCCCACATGCTCCAAAACACCACAACATTGCCCCGAAGACTCAAGTATTAATGGATGGAGTTATGTCAGTCTTTTTTTGCCCCTTTGGTTTTTGTCTTTAAATGTTGAATGTTGAGATGTAGCCCCCAGCACCGCTGCCACACATGGGTGTTTTGTCTGTGGATCTGTGAGAGGACCTTGTTTCTAGTCGACATGGCGAGCAAAGGGCCAGAGTGGCAGAGAGGGCCACGGATGAGGTTTACCCAAACGATGGATGGCCAGAGTTTTATGGAGTGGCTGAGAGGGCTGGAGAAGAGAGGGATGAGTTGTGGAAAGACGGATCCGGAAAGCTTGGGGTAGGAACATGTGTGTGTGTGTGTGTGTGTGTGTGTGTGTGTGTGTGTGTGTGTGTGTGTGTGTTGTGTGTGTGTGTGTGTGTGTGTGTGTGTGTGTGTGTGTGTGTGTGTGTGTGTGTGCGTGCGTGCGCGTGCGTACATGCATGCGTGCGTGCGTGCGTGCTTGTTTGTGTTAAGAGCCCTGTACTTCTAAATTAAACTTCCAAATACTCTCTCTTGCTCTAACCCCCTCGTGTCTTTCTCTCTCTGACTCTAAACCTCTCTCTCGCTCTCTCTCTCTCTCGCCCTCTCTCTCTCTGTACCTCTCTCTGTCTTTCTCTCTTTTTCTCTCTCCAGGGGCACTCTGAACTGCTCTTTCACACCAGAGTCCCTGAGCACACAAACTCACCACAACCTCCTAACCTCGCTCACCATCCCACTGCCAAGAACACACACACACACACACACACACACACACACACACACACACACACACACACACACACACACACACACACACACACACACACACACACACACACACACACGTCTTTCAGGACTAAAAATAAACTAGTGTGGTGCCTGTGCCTAAAATAACTGCTCACACACAAATAATGTATATTAAAAGGCATGGATGCTCATACACGCATACATGTGAGTACGCACGCACACATACACACACACACACACACATACACACACATTCCCATCCATGTATACACACACACTCACTTTCTATACACCTTAACCCCCCCATGTAACACCAACTTACACCCCTAACCCTAACCCAGCAAGTGGCAACCAGCAGGAAGCTAAGAATGGACAGGATGTGACCTTAAACAGAAGGGTCAAAGTGAAGACACTAAAAAGATAGGGGAAGTCACCATGGCGAAGCAGGCACAATGGCGGTCCTTCGAGGTGAGCGGCTCCCACCTCACTTCCCTCTGTTTCTCACTCTCCCTCCCTTCCTCTCTCACTTTCTATCAACCCCCCCCCCCCCCCCGACCTCGCCGCTCCGCAAAATGAGCCGGCTGGGATTCTCCTGGCAACTCAGAGACTTCTTGAGAGGTTCTTCCTCCATGTTGCTCTCTTAAATCAACACACACACACACAGACACACACACACACACACACACACACACACACACACACACACACACACACACACACGCACACACACACATACAGACACACACACACGCACACACACACACACACACACACACACACGCCTGGTCTGAATCGCTGGGCTTTTAAAAACGAAACACCATATCGTTGCACACACACACACACACACTCTTCCTGCTAAATGAGTACATACTGCTATATGTTGCATATGTACATACTGCTATAAGTGTTTAGCAGTTCCAACATTAACCTCCTGAAACTGATTCAATCCAAAGAGACACAAATTGAAGGCAAAAAAATGTATTACAATGAAAGCAAAAATATTTAGGCGTTGACGCGTCCTTCATTGATATAATTTTTTGGGCTAAATATGACTAGTAGACTCAACTTGGCTTGACATGTAATGTCTTTAAGGCTAAACAAATAATTTGCCCTGCCTAAAATAAAAATATAAAGTCTATGAATGTCCTTCAAATCATTGGTCTTGGCACCCCTATTGTGGCCAGCCAGCCTGATTTGAAAATGATCCCTCCCAGTAATTAGATGACTGGACTTGAATGTGCTTTTAAGGACAACAGATATTTCTGACAGACTCGTAGATTCCCTTTAAAAGGATCTTTGAGCTTGAATCCCTCTGTGACAGGTGAGGGGGGCGTGGTAAAGCCATGTCTGCGGGGGACGGGGCTGACATGGCCGTGGCGGTGCAGCTTTTCCCGTCTGCCCAATCAGCCTCTTTAGTCTGACTCGGCTGGGTGAGTCTTCTTATATATGTTGTTCTGTCTTTCAGTGGGGAGGCTGAGGCGTAGGACGCGTAAACAGCTTTGGTCCAGTGCACAATCACAACATATGAACTCTGTTAATGTCTTTTAGTTTACCTTCCTGTTGTGCCAGCGAGACTTTCTGTTTCCAAGCTGAATAAAATCCTCGCCATGTCAGCGCTCCACTGCCCCAATGACTTTGTCTCCTTCCCTAAATCTGTACATGTGGGTAGAAACTCACATCCCCCATTGGATAGAAAAGTAGAGTCCAACAGGTGGACGCAGGGGAGGTGGAGGGAGCACGGCAATGCAGCAAGCAAGCAAGCAGGCAGCAAAGCAAGTAGGGTAGGAGGGCTTGGCTGCATAAAGAGGCCTGTATGACAGCACTAGCTCCGCAGGCGACGCCTCATTTGTAGACGTTTTTTTCTGGTTTGCATCCCTCATCCATTCACACAATCCCATTCAAACTTTCTTTACAAAAACAAAAGATTAGCATAAAGACACTTTCAGTGTTACTGCCTCTACTACCAGTGGATAGTGGAGAATCGCTATTGAGTATTTTGCCTCAAACAGGTTAATCCCTTCACAATATGTTATGCTGTTTGTGTGTATTAGATGATACTACATTATACTCTACGAGACTAAAGAGCAGTTAAATGCCTCGTCTTCTACCCCGCCTCCTTCGGGAGTCATTGCTGATTCCGGGGTGATATGGATAAACTTCTCACTAATCAAAGTTAAAAGTTTTCTTCTTCCAATGGATGTCTTCACTGTGATGATGAAAATTCTCGTTGCAATGTGAGGATATTAAAGCTTAAAGATGTGTATATCTGGGGGCACGGTTGTCTTGATTGAAAGGTCTCTCATTCACATTTGAGCAAGGTGGGCATGTTTCTTCCTTCCTCTGACTGTCTGGTGGTTTCATTCTCCACCTCAGCACACCAAGACTCCTGCCCAAATTTAGAATGTTCCCCCGGCTCCCTTTCCTGCTAAGAGGGCGGTGTGTGTAAACCCAAATTTGGGGCTTCAAATCCTCTATTCAGAAACCAAAGGGTGATGTCGCAGACACGACGCCAATTTCTTTCCGTAGTTTATGGGACAAACACAAGGATACTAAGTGGACAGTTAACAAGGATTTAAGGTCGTACAAACTACTGTATCTGTACATCTACACTCTATAGCTTTATTTCATCAAATACTTGGCCGGTGATACAGCTAGTACACCACCCTCCACCCCCACCCATCTGTACCGTCAGGCACAATACACTTGCTAAGGGTGAACACAGGGGTAAGGGTCATGCAGATTGGATGGTGAAAGAGTGGTAGAGCAATGGAGGAAGGAGTGTGTGTGTGTGGGGGGGGCAAGGTGGTGAGGGTGGTGGTGGTAGAGCAGGACATGGGGGAACAGTGTATCCTTTAAGCCCATGTGAGGGACAGCAGGGTCAGTGTGTTTTGGCCTGCAGGTCTGCAGGCATTGCCCCCACCCTCCTCTCTCTCTCTCGCTCTCTCTCTCTCTCTCTCTG
>NC_137192.1:5191431-5196431 GCF_960531495.2 Zeus faber
ACCGCAGTGGTGGAGGTGGTTCACATTAGTCACGGCACGGGCTGCCCCAGAAAGGACGACCCTGATTGGACGGTTCCAGGATGGATCCCGTACCCTCACCCACCGGATATCAAAGTTTTGGGAATGGAGTCGGCCCGGGCCCGGCTCAACCCAACTGTTTGTTTTGACTGTTGGCTTTGTCTGTCCGCACAATCATTTATTCATTCTGATGAAATGAGGAATGGAGATGTGCAGAATACATAATGTGTCGTGTGTGTCTGTCGTACCGCTAATGAGCGAACGTTTGCGCAATTTTCTTAATAACGTGATACTGTACCGATGATCACTTTGTAATGAAAAACAGCCTCTACGCTTCTCTGACTGTTCTATGCCACTCTTTATTACTAATGCCGCAATATTGTAACTTGTAGTTACTGTAGACCAACTGCCACTTGCCTATATAGGGTTCACTACATATTTGTTACTTCTTATCTCATTTTGATTTGTATTTCTTTCCCGACTGTACTGTTTTTTGCCCCTCTAATGCCTTAATTTCCCTCTAGCCATTAATAAATTCTTACGTTATCTTATCTACAAAACAAACACAAAAAACCCCAAGACGACTTTTGCCCCAAGTGTGGTTCTTTTGGCGGGCGAGATGAACCGGTGGTGCTCGAGCCAGAGAAGGGTTGGGGATGAAAGGTGAGGAGCTCCATGAAGCAAACTGACTGACGAGGTGAACCCGGGTTGGGAAAGAAGCTGGCACTCTCGGGGCCCCCTTCATGCGAGACATGCGCGCCACTCGATCACTCGCTCAATCTGATGTTTGCAAACACACAGTCAACACACCAACACAGGAGGTCAGCGAGGGCCTGCGGAAAAGAGAGATGGAGTGAAAAGTGAAATGCTGAATATGTGGGAGAGCTGGAAAGGAGAGTTGGCAAGACGCGATGCCCTTAGCCCTCAGTGCTACGCTCCAGCTGCCAGAGATAACACACATCTCCTCTCATCTCCACAAACCATCGGCTGGGAAACTTGGACCATGGACCATTTTTATAATTTAATCTGTAGTCTGTGTCACTCTGAATTGACCACGGGGAAGGTTTCTTGGATTTCTGCCACACCTTGGGGATGCAGCATGCAAATAAATAGCTAAAAAGGGGTCAGAAAGATGTAGGAACTTGAATCTATTTTGCAGAAAAGGAACACGTTAAGTACGCCTGCATAGGAAGCAAGTGCGTTTAAGGAATTGGATTAAATAGTTTAGAAATGATGATGTAGGGCACACGTTAAAGATGAGAATCTTTCTTCATTCAAAGGAGCAGTGGATAATGTACCGTTGGTCATTCAAATTGGTAGTTGGTAGTTAACCCTCAATAAATAAGTACAGTAAATACAGTAAATAAGTACAGGCCATTTGCTGTGGCACACCCATACTGTAGGAACAACACACGCACACAACACACACACACACACACACACACACACCGACACACACACACACACACACACACACATGCACGGTAGAGGGGATATTGAGTACATGCAGCATGCAGATGCTGTGGATAAGGAGGGGGAGGCAAGAACAGAGAGAAAGAGAGAGAGGGAGATTTGCCGCGAGCACACTCACACAGCTGCTTGTCATTTCATCCTTTGCACGCATGGCCACCTGCTCTGAATAAACTGTGGAGTGCAGACCCAGATCTATGAACATCTGAACATGTGAGGTGTGATAGGCTGGTGTCTTCCATGGACACTCCCTTCTAACTGGCTACTTAGACACTGCATATTGTGCCTTTTGATGCATTTGAGGAAAATAATGTTATCGTTGTTGTTCTGAGACAGCCCCAGCTCAAGACCACTGGTCCACCCGAAATCAGCGGAACTAACCTTTTTTATTTATTTGGAGGTAGATGTCGCACACGAAAAGGATACTCTCGATGTCCCATAAATCTGCCTTAATGTAACCCTCAGAAGCTTAATTCCCGGGGAATTTCAATACGTATTTGTAATGGTGTTACCATATTTGATTTTCTGCAGTTGTACTACAGTAGTTCTGCAGTTACACTTTGCACTTCTTGTCTTTTAATCAGGTAACACTATGGCATGTATTCCATTGCTCCCCAAATCTGGCTCCCAAGTATCAAACTGTGTGTGTACAGCCGTGTTTCCACCCAAAGTACCAGAACTTTTAGTTGCAAGATTTTTTTTCAAAGAACTTAAAGGTTCCTTAAGGCCATTGCTGTCTGCGTTTCCACCACAGTCTTAAGACCCACAAAGATTAGGCAAATTAGTCCGCCATGTATGAAAAAGTGACGGCTCGGGTGCCGGGCTGGGTTTGAGTGGCCGCTGCCCTGCCTGCAGCACCCCTGCGCTGATCTTGTTATGCTTTGCCTCTCCCAGTGCCAGAACTCAAACTCAGTACCAACTCCACACAATAGGCCCAGGGTTTGCAGGATGGGTGGCGTGCGTGCTATGTGGGTGAGGGGGGATGTGGCGGGCGGCTGGGATCTTGCCTGTCACGCTCCTGGCTTGGCATGCTTCATGTCTCTCCTGCAATTTTAGCACTCATATTAGCTTAGAACACATACACACCGACAAAAAATCATACTCCAAGGAACGAGTGATTTGGGTTCCACATGCTTGGATCAGCCTCCTAGGGGCCATGGAGGCTGCTCGCTGTCGTGGGTGTGGATTGGCGTGCGGGAGACGACTGTCGGCCTTGCGTGGCTTCTCTCTGGTGGGTGCCGCGGGTGGCGGTGGGCTCTCTTATCTGGCTGTCTGCAGGCGTTGGTGGGGTGGGGGTTACATCCGGGTGTGTTGCGCCAAGTGCACTCATCTATGTGGGTAGGTGCTCCGGCCTTGTGGACGGGTCGGCATCTGGTTGCGGTATGGCCGGCCTCGCTTCTGTGCGGGGAGTTGGTGGGCATGGGGGTGTCGGTCTGTCAGTGAGGGGCTTGACTCTGGGTCTGTGGTCTGTGCCGAGCGTCCGCAGCCCAGGTTCTGCGCCTGCCGGTGCGTCTTATGCCTGCACGTGGCGGTGGGTGTACATGTGTGCTTCAGGGTTGCAGGGTCTCCTTGCACTCTCTGGGATGGGTTAATGCTTATTCTTGGGGCCGTGCGTGGGTGTTGGGGGCACCCGGCTTCTCTGGGGGCTGTGGGGGAGCTAGGGGGGTCTTCTGTAGCTGCAGGGCATAGCATGGTTGTGGAATGTCTCTAGGGAAAGTTCCTGTGGTGGAAACGCGGCCTACAGAGGCCTCAAAGAGTTTTTCCAGATCTTAATATTGCATTATATTGCAATTGTGGCCCGCCCTCGGCCAGTCCCCTAACTGTAGGTATAATATGCACAGTAAGCGATCACTGTAATTTCATTGATTAAAAACAATTAAAGCATCAGTTTGATCTGCAAGAATTAAAGTGCTAGACTCTATATTGCTGTGCCCTGCTCCATACTGTAATGAACCCCTTGATTTAGGGCCAAAGCCACGACAACTTCACAGATAGAGATAGAGGAGTATTCAGGCTCTCTGCCACCTGGGAGTCTCCAGTGACAGCCCTGCTGCTCTGCACAGTCAGAGCGCAGCACCATCAGATAACAGAGGTGCTGGAGCATCCACAGCTGTACACTTCTGAAGTGTGTGTGTGTGTGTGTGTGTGTGTGTGTGTGTGTGTGTGTGTGTGTGTGTGTGTGTGTGTGTGTGTGTGTGTATTGGGTGTGTGTCTGTCACTGAGGTGCAGTGTTGGGTGGCGAGAACAGAGCAGAACGGTAGATGACCCAGATAAGAGGATTATTAGTTTATAGAACACCTCCACACACACACACACACACACACACACACACACACACACACACACACACACACACACACACACACACACACACACACACACACACACACACACACACAGCTGGACCTGGATCAGGTAGAGGCCATTTCCCTTTCTCTCATGATCGGCAGTGGGGGCACTGTGATGGATCGTTGCCCTGGTTCTCCGACCGCTTGGCTGAGCTGATATTTCAACAGGCTGTCCATATCTCATCTTCTTAAACGCTCTTCTGGCCAGCCAACACGCTTTAGCCATCAGCGATTTCTACTACACCCCATCCAGAACGGCGCTGCAGCCCATCTGGTGCTCAACCACCCTACATTCTTCCATGTCAACCCCCCCCCCCCCCCGCCAGCCCCCCGCCCCTTCACTATCTACTCACTAAATATCTTGCTCTAGTCTTGGTTTAAAAAAATCAGATTTTATGTAGTAAGATTAGAAGAGCTAATCTAGGTAAATTATGATAAATGATGGCTTAAATTAAACCTGTCCAGAGGCAGGTTTATATTTGGATTGATTGAACTGCACGTACGATTAATCTGCTATAACACCTCTGAGGAAATGGTCTAGCTCTATCCTGACTGAAGGCACTGTGAGAGAGAGAGAGAGAGAGAGAGAGAGAGAGAGAGAGAGAGAGAGAGAGAGAGAGAGAGAGAGAGAGATATGAAACTTCACCTTTAGCGCTCTTCATTCTATGAAGAAACTTGTTTGCTTGTGCTTACTGGGTAGCAGTTGAGGTTTGCAGGTGAGGGCTGCTATGCTGTTCAGTTTTCTCCAATGAAAATTAAGTACCAATACTAAGTTCTGTTCCAATCCATTAGCAGCCATTAACAGGCCTAGAAAATATTTTTTCGAATATATCTTTATTCAATTTGAAGTTTGTTTGTATTTGTGTGTAGTGGAGTTGTTTCTCTAAGTGTGTGTGGTTATGGCTGCCTGGGACCACTTAGCCTAGTTGTGGCTTCACTGCCATCGCAATACAGTCCTTTCATGAAAAGGAAATGGAAGAGATCAGCTTAAACCACACACACACACACACACACACACACACACACACACACACACACACACACACACACACACACACACACACACACACACACACACACACACAGACGAGTGAGAAGGAGTGCAAGCCAGCGATGGTGTGACGGTCTCATGGCAGTGCGATGTATGATCGCGTTTATGCAAAT
>NC_137192.1:5206431-5213931 GCF_960531495.2 Zeus faber
AAATGGGCAAGTGTATAGATCTGACCGACTTTGAAAAGGGCCAAATTGTGATGGCTAGACGACTGGGTGAGAGCATCTGCAAAACGACAGGTCTTGTGGGGTGTTCCTGGTATGCAGTGGTCGTACCTACCAAAGGTGGTCCAAGGAAGGAAAACCAGTGAACCGGCGACAGGGTCATGGGCGCCCATCAGCTCATTTATGCATGTAGGGAGCCAAGTCATGGTGTGACACAGAGGCACAGTGCATTGCACTGCTGCCTCACAGCAAGAAGGTCCTGGGTTTTATTCCCGCCTGGGGCGCTGTTGGCACAACCCTCTGGAGGGTTATCATCCCGTCTAGGGGCCTTTCTGTGTAGAGTCTGCATGTTCTCTGTGTGCTCACATGGGGTTTCCCTCCATAATAAAGCCCACTAAAAACTTGCACAAGAAACATCATCTGGCCCGCAATGGATGTTGAAGTTGGTCCCTGGGCACTGTAAGCTGCCCACCCTTCCTGGCCTGGCCCCTGGAGGAAGGAAAAGCCTTGATGGGAAAAATGCGGAAAATACATTTTACAGCCTCCATCTGCCTGTGTGTGTATGTGTCGGCCATAGCTGCACGTAATGCATGTGTTGTGGTGTGTGTGTCATAATAAAAGATGAGCTAAAACTTGCCCAGTTGAATCTTTTATCTTAGTTAAGTCAGAAGAGCTACTGTAGCACAAATTGCTGAAAAAGTTAATGCTGCTATGATAGAAAGGTGTCAGAACACACAGTGCATCACAGCTTGCCGCGTATGGGGCTGAGTAGCCACAGACCGGTCAGAGCGCCCATGCTGACCCCTGTCCACCACTGAAAGCACCTACAATGGGCAGGTGACTGTCAGAACTGAACCATGGAGCATTGGTAGAAGGAGGCCTGGTCTAATGAATGACGTTTTCTTTTACATCATGTGGATAGCTGGGGTTAGGGTCACATCGGATCCAGCATCTGTGGGATGTGCGGGAAGAACAAGCCCGATCCATGGAGACTGCACGTCGCAACTTACAGGACTTAAAGGATCTGCCGCTAACACCTTGGTGCCAGATACCACAGGACACCTTCAGAGGGCTTGTGTAGTCCATGCCTCAACGGAACAGAGCTGTTTTGACGGCACGAGGGGGAGCTAGACGATATTAGTTGTTGTTAGTGGTTGTTTTAATGTTGTGGTTGATCGATGTTTATATAAGCAAAACAGAAATAGTCAGATATATATAAATGTGCAGAACGTACAAAATGTGACATGATGCACAGGATAAATGATTGTTGTGGGTACTGTATATAGGGTATAAATTATAAATATGAGTTATTGCTACGTACTAACTAGCTTATTACAGTATGTTCAGTATGCACAGTGTAATACCAGCACATGGATTCATCATCAGGCCACACTAGTTGGTAGCACAGACAACAGAACGGAAGAGGTGGAAATGGGGATCTGCCGCTTTAACATCCAGAAGTTACAATCAGCTCCCTCGCAGGTTATTTGGCGTTAATGTCCCGGTGCTGCCGTGCCGCCTAAAAAAGGTTTTATTGTCAAGCAAAACAGTCCTCGAGCAAAACACTTAACTGCTCTTTATGAGCTGGTTGGCGCCTTTCACCGCTGCCTTTCACTATGTGAGAGTGTGTGTGGACTCCTGTGTCTGAACGAGAGCCATTAATTGCGAATGGCTTTTACTGGCAGCGGTGGCACTTCATGAATGCACCCTATTCCCCACTTTTTTGCACTCTAACGCCAGCATTAATAAACTGTTAGCGTGATTTATCGTCTTTAATTTACTCTTTCGGATCGGGGCTCCAACTTACTGCATCTCCAGCCCTCCCACGCATTTCTGTTCTCACGTATTACCTTTGTGAGCTCATTTTCTTTCTACAAATACGCTTCACATTTGTTAAATCTTACGGATAGGTTGATTAGCGCTAGCTGCTCTTCTCGTCCTCAAAAATAAAAGTGTGCCAGAGGGTATTCATGTGTTTGCAACCTGTAGGGGGGGGGGCGCGGGGGGACTCAAACAGGTACCTGGCAGAGATGCGATTCGGTAATAGTCCCTCCTTTCTCAAGCAGGGTGATTTATTATGAGAGTGACGGACGTGCAGTTGCAATCAAGGCGTGGTAGTAACTCATTACACATGTTCGGGATGATGTAATCAGATCACAAACCAAAAAGTCTATTGTAATCTGCCCTGGTCCTATTTGATAACTTGGGTTGATGGTAGTGAAATTCTTGTGGATTACTTTGTGTTTGTTATAATCACTATCTCTTTTTTATATATATATAGTTTCTGAAGTTATTCTGAAACTTTGCTATTTGCTACAGAAAGGTGATTTATTTTGACAGGATAGTTCCAGTGTTGGGCAGTAACGCGTTACAGTAATAATATTACTTCTCCCAGTAACGAGTAGTTGAACGAACCTCTAATAAAATTTCAGTAATAATACAGTTACCGGCAAAAAAAACCCAACTCATTGTAACAGGTTACTTTTATTGATTTATTTTCGTAACCGCCGTGCCACATTTTGATTTGATATTCGTGGTCTCATTGTGTATATCTGCTGTACATCATGACAAATACATCAGGTGAACTGATCACACTCACATGATAGGACCGCTGCACATATGGCCCCCGCCGGTAACAGAATTGCTTTACACAGAGAGACACACAATTTTGCGGAGAAATTACGCAATGACCAATTTTGGCGGATGTAACGGAAAAGTAACATAACAAGTATTGTAACGAATTACTGTTGTCAGGGAGTAATAAGTAGAGTAATAATATCACTTTTAAAAAGAGTGACGAGTAATGAGTAATATACTGTATTATATTTTTTGAGTAACGGGCACAACACTGACCAGTTCTAAATGTCAAATTTTCCATTTCCTCAGGTTTTGAAGGATTTCTTCAGACTATTGAAGCAGAAAACTGTAGGTATCCACTTGTGTAGAATCAGCGCTCTTCTGTTAAAGGATACCCAGGCCTTATTAAAATGTTGTTTCCCATCATTTCAGATCATGTTCAGAGCACAACCTTGCTGAACACTTTACTTGTGAGAAACCACCCAGATACACCACAGATACCACTTTGCTGCAGCTTCTCACTGTGCTTAATGACGTCCAATGGGGCAAACATTTTAAACCTTAAAATAACATTAAATCTCCATTTTGAAAACAGGAAACTCACAATGTGGTCTTTAAATACTGTTAAAACCTCACAAACTGTGCATTTTACCAGGTTTTTCCTGGTTATATTGACCTTTTGCACTCCCGCAAATCATCTCTTTTGGCCACATACACAATAAAGAAAGAGACTAGAAACAGGAAGTTGCGGCGTAGCAAGTGTCAACCTACTGTATACAAAGTTACAAAGTTACACTTTGAATGTACTTTAAACAACATGTGATATTACAGTTATGTTCTTGTTAATACATACACTAAGAAACCTACGCCTATATTTAGAATTTCCTGTTTTCAAAAAGGAGATTTAACGTCTTTTTTTAAAGGCTAGAAAAAGTTTGCCCCATTGGACTGTATTCAAGCCCAGTGAGAAGCTGCAGCAGAGTGGTAAGTTTGTCAGTCGTACAGTTCAACGAGGTTGTGCTATGAAAAGTGATAAATTGTGGGAAACAACAAGATCACTCACTTTTGTAATCCTGATTAGGTAACTAATTACAAATATGGCAATGTATCTTGTATTCAGTAACGGACTACTCTACATTGAAGACAATTTGGACTGATGTTGAGTGAAAATGAAGATATATCCGGTACCTAAATAAATGAATTGCCATACTTAAAGGATCACCTTAAGGACTTTGAGGATCGGCTCACAGGACCAATGTGTATTAGGTGTAGCATAACAAGTATAAATGGCCTTAAAAACACATAGGAAATGTAGTTCTGATTGGTGTTTGCCTTTGGATATTGCTTTAAGATGGTTAACAGCCGGTGTTAGTGAAGCCGTGATTATAGTGAAGGCTTGGAGATTATTTTTGGATCATTTTTACATCATTTGCACTTAAAAATGTTTTTTTATTTGCTTCAATAGTTTGCAGGTCCTGTACTGTTCTTTCCACTGCAAGGGAAACGAGGCAGCGGTAGTGAAAGAGCAAGTTGGAGTGAGATGTAAGAGGGACCGTGTTAACATGCCAACTCCTCTCAACTTAAAGTCTTGTTGACATGCAATGCATCCTGAGCTTAAGTACCGACTAAGTACCGTCTTTAAGCACTGACAAAAGTTTGACAACGCGTTTTTTTTAATGATGTCCGGTACAGCCCACATTGGTATAGCCTGACCCAGAACTCACAATACCGTAAAACCTGGACAAATACTAGTTTAGTTTCGCAAAAAAGTTAATAGAAGAAAAGATGATGACATTTCTGTAGTCTATTCATCTCGGGGTTTATGTTGTTAATGAAGTTTCACATTTCAAATTTTTGGGATTTTTTTTTACGTCTCAATAGCAACAAGCAAGAACATCCTCCAATCGATGGTAAGATCAATAGCCTAGTTACAAGTGGAGCCCCTCTTTCTTTCTTTCTTTCTTTCTTTCTTTCTTTCTTTCTTTCTTTCTTCCCTCCTCTTTCCATAGCGATGTGCCGAGGGCTCTGATGGATAGGTGGCCTGTATGAATGCCTGTCTCTATTTATTGAGGGCGGAGGACAAAGATGCTGTGTTGTTGGGACAGGACTCAGACTGTGACCCTGTGACCCTCTGCATCACGCACACACAGACACGCACACACACACACACACACACACACACACACACACACACACACACACACACTCACACACGCACGCATGCACGCAAGCAAGCACACACAGACACGCATACTTACATACCTGTACACACGTGCAAGCCTGTATACACAAACTCACTCACACAATCATACACATACACAGACAAACCTACAACCGGGGGGTCATTTCATAATGAGGTCGGACCTGGTCACAGCGAGCCCCATCACCTGCGCGCTTGTTCAGTCATGTATGCGCACACTGCAGACACAAACACATGGTGATCCGTCAAAGCCCAGACTGCTTGTCACAACTCCCCCAGTTGCAGTCGCCGTGTCCCACGACTCCCTTCTCACAAGATAAGTAAAAAAGAAAAAGTCTATATTTCATTGTGTGAGGAATTACCCTGAGCAAAGAACCAACCCAGTTTCCCAAAATCGCTTTACACCGTTCCTTCCGGAAGCGGCGTATCACATTTGCATTGCATTGAACATTGTCAAGATGCATTTTTGGGGATGTTGTAGTCCAGCATGAAGCATTTCAATTATTTTCAAGTGAGATTTGGAAAGTCCTTTTCTTGCAACATGCCTAACACCTGAATGACGGATGGATGTGGAACTCCCATCCACAGGCTTTTTGACATGTGCGCATTGGTGGTGTCAGGGGATGCAAGGTGGTGGTTTGTGGGGGTTCAGACAAAGGGATTGAGGATGGACATTGCCAGTCACCTCCTTGTGGAGGTGAGACCAGAGTGAGACAGGAGCGCACAGTGTCTGGGGGTGGCCACCGCTCCCCATGAAACCAGTCTTTATTAGGGTGGCGAAGGCACAACCTATCTCCCCCAGGAGCTCCCCCTAATGAATGAACTACTCAACAACCCTGCACCCACCCACCCCACCAACCACCCCCAGTCTGGGCCTGTATGCCTGAGCGTGTAAGTGTGTCTGGGAAGGGGTGGGGGGTTGGTGTGTGTGTGTGTGTGTGTGTGTGTGTGTGTGTGTGTGTGTCTGTGTGTATGTGTGTTTGTGTGTGCTTGTGCTCTTCATCACAGGACATAGTGGTCCCCTAGGCGCGGGGTCCCGGTGGGAAGGCTTGACCACCAATCAGCGGCTACAGCTCCATGGCATATATTTTATCATTCTGAATGAATTCCCTCTATTGACTGCTCCAGAGAGCGAGAGAGAGAGAAGTTGTGTACTCTAAGTGGACAAACACACGGCAAAAAAAAATCATACTCACACACACACACACACACACACACACACACACACACACACACAGACACACACACACACACACACACACACACACACACACACATATCAGACATTCCACCCAAAAAGAGTAGGAGGTTTTATACATATACATGCCAATTAGCTTCTAACATTCTGCTATTAAATGAGTAATTAAAAGTTATTACGTCTTGGCGTGGGTCGAATTTTCTGTATACTATCGTTGGCATCAGGCTGAGGTTTTTTTTCTATACTGCGGAGCAACGTGTGCCGTTTATCTATTCAGGTATGCTGGACTAATGCACAAATTCGGACTCTGTTCGAAGCCAGAAACCCTGGAAAATTTGGGGTTAAGAGTATTTGTCACCAAGTTTCTCAAGGACAACAGGACTTCTTCGTGGTGGGGGCCACAGCTTCTCACCAAGCAACCAAAAATGTCTCAAAATGTCTAATTTCGGATAGGAGGGCAACAGAATTCTATCACGCTTGCTACAATTAGATATATTTTCTCAGTATATTTAATTAATTATTTCCAATATTTTCTGGCTTGTTGAGATATTCTTTCTTAGAGGGTCGGGGGGGGGGTGTACATACATACACAGTGCATATACAGTATATATATATATATATATATATATATATATATATATATGTAGGAATAGTATTGGAGATTTTTACTCTTTTCATTATTTTATTTACTTTTAATGATGTGTGGCTTGTGCTGCTAGTTCTGTCAGACAACTTGACGGCGCCACACGCTTCAACACCCTTATGGGCTGGCCTATTCAAGCAGCCAATTCCTCCTGCTCTACCTGCTTTGCTTCCTGCTTTGCTGCCTGTTTGATTGCTGCCTGCTCCCTCTACCTCCCCTGCTTCCACCTGTTGGGCTCTACTCTTCAATCTCATCACATTATATTTGTAGCTAGACAACAAAATAAATAAAGATAATTGTGAAGTAAACTTGGAGGTTTGGTTGAAATTGATTACTTGAAGTACGGTTAAAAGGTACTCCAGTATAGGGGGTGGGACTGTCAACTGTCATCTGGTTTACTTTTTTTTTATCTGAGCATCTAATGGATCTGGAGGCTGGAGAAAGTGAGTCTATCCTCTCTCCTCCTCTCCCTGATATACGGCGTCCGTCTTGACCTCCTCCTCCTCTCAAGGCCAGAGACGAAGACTCACAGACACTCGTGCGAGCGCGGGATGGTGGCCAGGCGGCCAGGCCATCCGTCTTGGCATTGGAGTGGGAGGAATGAGGGAATGGGGGGTCTGGGGGCATGACATATGTGTACGTGGGAGCCTGGTGATGAAGATGGGGGCTCGAGCATACACACACCCACACACTCCCACACACACCCACACGCACACACACACACACACACACACACACACACACCCACACGCACACACACACACACACACACACACACACACACACACACACACACACACACACACACACACACACACACACACAAGCCACACAGCAATTCGGAAATGAGCTGAATAAATCAGCTTT
>NC_137192.1:5216431-5223931 GCF_960531495.2 Zeus faber
AACTCCTCAATCTTCGGAAAAGCCACAGAGAAAAGGAAACACTGCTCCCGCAACTCTGCTGCAGTCCCAGCTCCGGCTTCTGCTCCGCCAACCAAAAGAGCACAAGTCCCAGCCCCAGTGGCTCCGCAGATAACCCCATCTTGTCCGCCTTGTCCAGCGTCCAGTCATCGCTTGCCAGAATGAACTCCATAATCCAGGCCCTGGAGTCTGGCTCACCCTTAGCAAGTCAATTTTTTCCATCAGTCTTCACCGTGGTTCCATTCTTTCCTCCTGATGCTGCAATTTCTCCCAATATAAGAAGCCAAATCCTAGCAGGTGATGATGTCAATCTAGTTCAAATCTTGCTGTCCTCAGAGCTAAGTGATAGGCGTATCGTGAATTCTTGAGATGTGTCAGTGATGCTGAAGGATAGCGACGCCCTGAATTCTAAAACTCTTACTCTGAGCCGAGCTGGACACGTACTGTATCATTTTTTCTGATCTGGCTGTGACCTACGGAGGAACAGTACAGTATCTTACGAACCATAAATTGTTTTCTGCAAAAGCTGCCATGTTCATTCAGAGGTTCAACCAGAGACTGGACTGGTCAGTAGTTGACCTGGCTCTCATAAGTAGGAATTTCACGGGGCATCAAGCTCACTTGATAAAAATGGATTTCTCAGTTAGGCTCACCTTCGGTTTTCGCAGCAGCCCAAAAATATTTGATACTTTGACAGAAGCACTTTGCTGGATTCTTCTAAATAACTGTAAACTGCCTCTTGTGCTTCATCTCTTCGATGATTTTCTGCTAGTAGACAATACAAATTTAAAAACAGATCGACGCATCTCTGCTCTCAAACATACTTTTGCAAAATTGGGTTTCTCTATCTGAAGAGAAAATGTTATGTTGCCCACTTGAGGCAATAGATTTTCGAGGCATCATCTTAGATAGCAACCTGATGCAGGCCGCCCTGCCACTCGAAAAATTAAATCCCATGAGAGAGGTCATGAGAAAAGCACAGGAGGCAGTAGCAATTTCAAAAAGAGAATTGCTTTCTTTGATTGGGCATCTTCATTTTGCGATGCGTGATATACCCCAGGGACACTCCTTTATAGCCGGGCTTTTCGACCTCTCCAAATCTGTAGAGAAACTCAATGATATTAGTGAATTTGGATGCAGGCTGCCTGGAATCTTCATTACCTATTAAGTCATATACAGACGCAGCTCTTCCGTAATCTTTTTTCATCTCCTTTTGTTTCCATTTCTCTGTAGCTATTTTGCCTGTCAACATCACATGTGGCTTTATAGTTCACTGATTTGAATCCCGAGAAATGCAGCCATCCTCCATTAAGGGACTTGTGGCAGGTATACAATACCATCTGCGCTGTTCGGATCCATCAACGAACAGCCTGCTAGAAAACCCCTCTATTCATCTCCTGCTAAATGGCCTTAACAGAGAGAAACCACAAGGCAACAATATTTGTCTCCCTTTCACTCTCTCGCTTGTGCAAATCTTTATCACATATTTATGAGACGGGTGCTTTGGCCCTTATACAGACTTACTATTTGAAACTGTCTTCCTCACAGCTTTTTATGGGTTTCTCAGAGGTGGTGAGTTTGCGACATACACAATATCTTTTGATCCTTCACATGACCTCGGTAAAGCTGATGTAACAATTATCCATTACTATTTCTCTATATTCTTAAAGCACTTTCAGACAGATAGGGATAGTAATGTCGATTTAAAATCGAATTCTGCTTTTTGTCGTCTGTCTTCTATGACTTGCTATCTGAGAAGCCAACAATCTCTTTGCCACAGAGGAGGGAAAACTCATGTCCCAAGCTTGGTTTGTCTCTCACCTTCTCTGCCAAACGCTCAAGGCTATGGGCCGATGGTCATCATCGGCCTATGAGCGTTACCTCTGGCCCGAGGTTCAAGCCACCCTCGATGCTCAAACACCTATGAGTCCCCTGTGATTTGCTGGCTCATACAATAATTGTTGTGGCATATTTGCTGGGCTCTCTTTATTAACTCACTAGTAAATCTATGTAGATTCAATTGGCCTCACTGCATATAATTTTAGTTGTCACAATACTTTTACAAGTGCTGTCTGGTGAACCCAAATGCAGGACACAACAGAGACTCGGGAGTATGTGCAAAAGTGTTTATTGCAAAAACAAAGGCAGGGGTCAAAACCAAGAGATCAGTCAGAAAACGCAAACGTATCCGTCAGGGAACAGGCACAGAATCAGGGTCCAGGGAAACAGGCCGCGGTTTGTACAGGAAACAGGTAGTAGATTCAACACAGTACAGATACTCCTCACTTAATGACCGAGTTCAGCTAAGCAAATTAGTCGATAAGCAAGGACCCGTGTTATATCACGGTAAGGGGACGTGGCCATTGCGAACGCTAGTGTAGTGAATACTGACTGACTTCGGGAACGAGATTGAAACTGAGAACGGTGATGAGATGAGATCTATACAGTGTATATATAGTGTATATAATATATATAGTATAGAAAGGGTGATGCGTGATGAGATGCTTGACACTAAGATGCCACACACGCAGCGCGCACGCCACGGTATTGTACCTAGCGTACAATATCGGCTGGTCAGAGAGCTGGTCGTAAGTCCGAACGGTCGTTAAACAGGTAGGTTATTAAGTGAGGAGTACCTGAAGTGTTGACGCAGTGGATACAACCAGGATCTGACAAGGACTGAGGGTACAAGTTATAAACAGGTGGAGTGACGAGGAAAGTGAAGACAACCGGCTTGATTGCTGATAGGGGTCATGTGTGCACTGGCATGAATGCACAAACAGAGTGAGAGACAGAGGGAGCTAGAGAGAGACAAAGTGCAAGAGAGAGGGAGAGCGCAACAGACAGAATAAATTTAACAAAACAGGGCAAACGAGCAATAGAATAAACTTATAACAAAACAGGGTAAAACCATGACATTAGTCTAATTGGCTTCCCTACTAAGTTGCTCAGCCAGCTCCTCCTGCTGGCACTTCCATCTTAGCTCTCCTAAAAAAGAGCCAAATTCACATTTGGCCAATGCAGTAATGGCAGCATAGGTGTGATGTGCTCACATGTCTGTTTTCCTAAGTACAAGTTAGTAAAAAAAAAAAAACTGACTGTTCCGTTTTGAACAAGTTGAAGTTGAAGTTGAAGATTGCTGATTTTGACGTAACTTGCATTTGACCAATCAACGTTGTTCAGTAGTACAAACTCCACCCCGGTGGTTCCAGTTCTCCCGAAGAGTACCACCCTCCAGTACCTGCTCCATTTTTAACAAGCTGAAGACCAGGGCGAGACTTTTGGCTAATGCTTGAGGAAGGTACCTACTGTATTCTAAGAAGGACCTACACATGAGTGGATCTTGGAGATGTTTTGATATATACTTTGTGCAAACATACTTTTGCTTACGTAAAGATGAGAAGTTGGTGCGTTCTCAAGATATTAAGTTGTTTTTAAGGGATTACATCAACCCCGCTATAAAGCCCCATGGTCTTGAATAAGTCACACATTTAGGTTTTAGCTCCTGTCCTCCAGGCTAAGGCTCAATCTCACTCTGTCCTGTTACAGATTCTACACATTCTTACCACATGGCAAATTGCAGATTGATTGATTTATTGATTGATATAAAGGCATGTAGCCCTAGTCCCCTAAGGAACACTTTTATGTGAGTTGAAGCCAGTTTTGGTTGTAAATGGCGGTCTTCTCTGCAGCATTTTACTACTGTCTAATTGCATTATGGGATATGTTCACAAAAACTGCAGGCCGTGAGCTGCTCTTAGTGAGTCACATTTTGTGGTTTTAATATTCCATTTAGCTTCTAAGCGACTTCCCGTTATGAGCCAATCAGATCCCGCTTCATTGATAGTGTGTCAAGAGGCCACAATAATTGTGTATACCAATTAGTCTTGTGTATACACCAATCAGCCACAACATTAAAACAACCACTAAAAAACAATAATATTGTCTAGCTCCCCCTCGTGCCGCCAGAAAGGCTCTGATCTGTTGAAGCATGGACTCCACAAGACCTCTGAAGGTGTCCTGTGGTATCTGGCACCAAGAGGTTAGCAGTAGATCCTTTAAGTCAGAGGTGCCCAATCCGTCGATCGCGATCGATCGGTAGATTGCAAAGATAGTGCGTGTAGATCGCCCGCCATTCAAATATATACTGTATACATATAGTTTTTAACCGATTTGACCAACATGTTGAATGAGCCTAATTTAGAGCCGCAAGGAAAAGACAAAACCATGGTCAACATGATCAGTTCTGTTAGTGCTTTCAAACGAAAAATGCAACTTCTGTCCTCAAAGCTGCAGCGTAATGATTTGGGGAACTTTCAAAACCTTGCATCAGAGCTGGAGACCCAAGGGAAGGCATGTGCGCAACTTGACAGTGCGCGCTACACAGAGCAGATTGAAAACTGTCTGTCAGACTTTGACAAACGGTTTCACGGTTCGATTTATGGAAGATATTGAGGTTGATTCACTCGCATCAAAAATTGCAGCACTGTTCACCCTGAACTTCTCTGCAGTGGAGGATGAGGTGTTGACACTACAGGATGACATTCAGCTCAAGTCCAGGGCTCATGGACAGTTTTGGAACTTACTCACAGAGGAAAAGTACCCATTCATGAGGAAATGTGCTACATCCTTGACTGCATTATTCGGCTCTACTTATTTATGCGAGTCAGTATTTCCCACATGAAGATTATTAAGTCACAATTCCACCATGACTGATGATCATTTGGAAGCTGCTTGAGGCTGGCTACCAGCAGCTACTGTCCGTACTTTGCAACCCTGGCAAGTCATCAGAGTAAGGTAGTGACCATAAATGTATTTAATTGTATTGTGCTGTAAGGGTTCATGCAGTGATGCAAAGTACACCAACATATATTGTAAATATAAATAAATATATTTAGCATTTTTTAAAGGCAGGCAGATCATTTTGCCTGGTCATTTTAAAGGTAGCGTGTAAGCCGAAAAAGTGTGGGAACCCCTGCTAAGTCCTTTATGTTACGAGGTAAGGCTCCCATGGATCCAGCTTGTTGTTCCAGCACTCCCACAGATGCTGGATCGGATTGGACCCTAACCCCGGCCATCCACATGATGTAAAAGAAAATGTGATTCATCAGACGGAAGCCACCTTCTTCCATTGCTCCAAAGTCCAGTTCTGACGCTCACATGCCCATCGTAGGTGCTTTTGTAGGCGGACTGGCAGCCATGGCATTCTGACCAGTCTGCTGCTATGCAGCCAGCAAGCTGTGATGCACTGTGTATTCTGACACCTTTCTATCATAGCCAGCATTAACTATTTCAGCAATTTGTGCTAGAGTGGTTCTCCTGTGGGATCGGACCAGACGAGCCAGCCTTCGCTCCCCACGCGCATTTGTCCCTTGTCAAAGTCGATCAGATCCGTACCCTCGCCCATTTGTCCTGCTTCCAATACATCAACTTCAAAAACAGACGGTTCACTTGCTGCCTCATATATCCCACCCCTTGACGGGCGCCATTGGAACGAGATGAGCAATGTGATTCACTTCACCTGTCAGTGGTTTGAATGTTGTGGCTTATCAGTGTAAATTTAATTATCTTTTAATAAGCCAATGATTGTCCGTGTGGAATAAAGAGCTACTGCAACATGTCTAGCGGCTGACATGAGGCGGGCAAAAGCAAATTGGCCTTGGAGGTTTGATATTCACTTTTGTTGATTTATTGAACCATCAGATCCATCTACACAGTGGCCAGTGTAGATGGATCTACATCAGCAGCCAATTATCAGCCATGCGTCCATTTATTGGAGCATTAATATTCTGATTTATCACAGGTGTATTCATGCTGACATGACATGAACTCCACATGAAAGCACCTTCTCACAGCTACAGAATGTTTCTTGTTACTATGCTGTCTATCTGTGATTCTGATACGATTTTCAGTGCATGCATCTGTGTGTGTGTGTGTGTGTGTGTGTGTGTGTGTGTGTGTGTGTGTGTGTGTGTGTGTGTGTGTGTGTGTGTGTGTGTGTGTGTGTGTCTGTGTGTGTGTCTGTGTGTGTGTCTGTGTGTGTGTGTGTGTGTGTGTGTGTCCAGAGGCTAACAGGCTGTGGTCTCAGCTGCATGCAGAGCCAGAGCTTTTGGGTTTGGCTCTGATATTGTTAAACACAGGATACGCTGCACATTTTGTGTGTGTGTGTTTGTGTGTGTGTTTGGGTGCATGTGTGTGTGCGTGTGTGTGTGTGTGTGTGTGTGTGTGTGTGTGTGTGTGTGTGTATGTGTGTGTGTGTGTGTGTGTGTGTGTGTGTGTGTGTGTGTCGATGTTGGCTGTGTGTGTATTGGGCTCTCTAGCAGCACAGGGTAAACAGCAGCTATGCTAATATCGTCCATGCGAGGGTCCTACCGGGCTGCATATGAGCGGCATGTTTTCTCAGCTGCTGCGGGCTGCAGCGGTCCTGAACGCTCCGCACAATGGTGCCACTGAACACCGGGGCCTGTTGACAACAGAAGACCACTTGATTACTGCTCTACCACAGAGTACATCTCACTTTACTGTCACAGGATTAACTGTCTTGTGTCTTGTGTTCCGCAAAATAAAAAAAAATTAAAAATTCAGGACACACGTGTGAACAAAAAACGTTTTTTTTCAGCTGAGGCTACATCATGTTTGATGGTCTGATTTATTTCTTTCTTTGTCGACTTTCTGTTGCGTAAAAACCTGATTTCATAAAAAAGCAGAGCCTACTAATCGCCTCGGCTCTTGAACGGGCCTCTCCACCGGGCGACCTTCAGGTGAACCACCTGCAAGAGCACTAACAACCCCGTGACCCACCCAGCGTGAGTCTCTACGGGGCGGAGGGGGAATTCCGAATTGCGAAAAGTGGTTGTTATTTTTGGGGTAGGGTGGTGGTGGTGTGTGGGGGGGGGTCTAGACTTGTAGATTCTCCCCGTCGTCCCGACAGAGCCCTGGGTAATTGAATTAGGAAGTGGCAAGAATCTAAAGAGCGACATAGAGGGTTGTAAGTAAACAGACATTGGCCTTTTAATTCCCCGCCGCCTCGTTTGAAGTGCTTCAAAAGCCCCCTCCACTGCCGAGGTTGTTTTTAATGAGGTCGTTGTGCGACTCTTCTCTCCATGCGCTGTGTGGTGGAATTGGCTTTAGGGGGATGGGGTGTGAGGGGTGGTGGTGGGGGTGGGGCAAGAGAGAGGCGATGAAGATAGAAGCAGATGATACAGGAATGAAAGAGAGAGAGAGAGAGAGAGAGAGAGAGAGAGAGAGAGGGAGAGAGGGAGAGAGGGAGAGAGGGCAGATAGAGAAGAAGAGAGATTACAAAGGGGGTTAGCATGGAGGCAGGGAGGACGGTCCGTCTAAGTGGGTTGTAACAGTTTGTTTAGGTAATCATGGGCCTGCCTAGGGGGTGGGCGGGGGAGATTAGGAGCCTGGATGCTGGGAATGCATATACGCCACGAGTCTCTATAAGTCACACTCGAGAAGCAAACAGCTTTTTAACAG
>NC_137192.1:5228931-5243931 GCF_960531495.2 Zeus faber
AAATTGCACTTTAACCTTCTATTGTTGGACCGAGCTATGTCCCTGTTTTTCATGTATACTCTGTAATCAATTTAGATAGCAACATTTAAGAACTGAAGTAAAGGTAGAAGTACTTAAACTTAATCATAATCCTTAACAAAGTACTGTCCCAGCAGAATATGTACTTGAGTACTGTCTCTAGACTAAATTAGAGGAGATTCCGCCTCCGTCCAGGGACTCCAAGGCTTTCTCCTTGAGGACTTTCCGATGAAAGCACCACGGCCAAGCCCTAGGCTGAGAACACACAGTGTGCGTTCTACATTCTATGTTCACACACACACACACACACACACACACACACACACACACACACACACACGCGCGCAGCAAGTGTCCCACCACCAAACGTCATGTAGCGAGTCTGTCGGTCAAGTGTAAAAGCCTCACGGGGTAATACGCATACTCTCAGTCAGACGTTTCACATCGTCTGCACGAAGTTCGCAACAACCCCCCAAAAACCGATGTGTTCTGTGTTATCTCCACACCATGAAAAAGCACAAGCGCAAACAAAGATCCTCGAATCCGGTTACTCCATAGGCCAGGATATTACTCACTCTATCAACAATAGTGTGTGTGTGCGTGTGTGTGTGTGTGTGTGTGTGTGTGTGTGTGTGTGTGTGTGTGTGTGTGTGTATGTGTGTGCGTGCGTGTGTGTGTGTGTGAGTGTGTGTGTGTGTGTGTGTGTGTGTGTGTGTCTGGGTCTGTGTGTGCATGTGCATGTGTTATTTCATGGCAGAGTACCTGCTGCAGCAAGTGACAGTGCCTTTTTCCTGGAGGGAAGTAATGCGTCAACATGGCAGGAAGTGAAGGAGGGATGTCAGGCGGATGGAAAGGGTGTGACCTCCGAGTGGTTTCCATCTAACTTCATGGGATCAGTGCGTATGTGTGTGCGTGTGAGCGTTCTTTGAACAAATACGGAGCCGGGCGTTTTCGCATGCGGGTGAGGAGTGCCCATCCACGCCCTGTACCAAAGCCTGTCGGTCGACTTCATGTGGTAAAAACACGACCGTCCAAAGATGATATATCTCGCAAAATATGTTCGATGATAATGGAGTTGTGTTGGCAAGATGGCAATTCCCAAAGCTCTGGAGATGGTACCAGAGCATGTTGAGTCTCACTGCTCTGAAATATGGTGGTTGGTTTTAAGGAAGAATTGGCTCAAAATTCTTGCCTTATCCAGATCTCGTCAAAGCATTTCAGCCTTTCCCGATATATGTCCTATGACGAGAAAATTCATAGATAGATAGCCGAGCGGGTCGCGTTGTAAACAGAAGATTGCTGGAACCAGCAGCATGCTGAATTGTCTTTTAGCAAGACACTTAATCCCCCGACTGCTCCCGATGAGCCTTGCATGGCTGCCTCCATCGGTGTAGGAGTAAGTTGCCAATAATCGCTTTGGACAAAAGCGTCTGATCAATGACGTGATGTCACAATGGCTTCTTTTTTGGGGGTTGTCGTGAATCCAGTCGTAGAGTACTAGTATTTAGACCTACAGTACTGTACATAGAGTAGGTTGTGATCCTTTGGAACCTCTGTAGACTTCAGTACATAGATTCATGATGGAGTACATAGATTCATGATGGAGCTAATTAAATTGTCTACTTCCCTTCATTTCATTCTTAGGCATGCTTAATGATTGTTGTTGACTGAGGGCAAACGCGGTAACGTCAGTTACAAGATGATCTGTTGAACTGATCCCGACTTTAAGGGTTTTTTCATTGGGGCTGACAGTTAACCCCTCACAGTGTTAACTGTCAGTCGGTGTGTCTCATGTCTAGTGCTGGATGACCTGGTCAAAGCAAGAGGCAGATAACTAAAGGATTTTGGCACACACACACACACACACACACACACACATACACACACACACACACACACACACACACACAGTCACACAGACACACACACACACACACACACACACACACACACACACACACACACACACACACACACACACACACACACAATGAGTCAAAGTCGTAATAATCGAAAGTCATAACCAAAATACATTTTAGTTTCCACATCAGTGAAGTCATACTTAATAATATGAGATAAGACGTTATGTTTAATTAAGTACATATCCGCCCCCACCCCCTGCCCGACCCTTTAAGCGGGAAGACAAAGGTCCAAAGGAGCGAAAGAGGTTGAATAAAAAGGAGTAGAAGGAGAATTGAGAGTGCCCGCTGGAGTGGAAAAATGCAGGTAGAGCAAGTGAACTCATTCCAAAATTCCATAAACGCTAGCCCTTTTGTCGGGAGCGTGTAGAAACTAGACAAACGGAGGTGAGATTCCATTCCGGCAAGGAACACGGTAATGGGAGTAAGACGGGGAGACGTGCGGATAAATTGAAGAGACTTGCAGTGCGGTCGATCCGTTTGGACCCTAGATGTCCTTCCGCCGTGGGAAGGTGAAGCCCACACTCTATGTGTGTGTGTGTGTGAGTGCGCGTGCATGTTGGTGTGTGTGTGTGTGTGTGTGTGTGTGTGTGTGTGTGTGTGTGTGTGTGTGTGTGTGTGTGTGTGTGTGTGTGTGTGTGTGTGTGTGTGTGTGAGTGTGTGTGTATGACGCAGAATAGCGGCGGAATTCCTTTGCCTTGGACGACCGAGGCGGTCAGGTGACGGCATTGTGTGCCATCCAATAATTCAGGATTTGGGACTTTTGTGCGATCGACCGAGGCTGACCTTTTGGAGACAATGGCACACATGGTCACACAAAGGGAAAAAAATGGGATGGTGGGAATTATTTGTTTGTGTGTGCAACAGATGTTGTCCAAATGTTGACTTCATCAATACAGTGTATTTGGCGGCAACATTGCACGGTTGGAATCTAAAGTCGGCTTTACACCGAATCCAATGTCACTCATTCCTTGTGGAGGGTTTTCTATTCAGATGCAAGTTGGGCTGTCTCACGATTTGTTGGGAGTACAGGAAGAGGAATTAGGTCACCTTTACTTGGAACATTTTGAAGACGTACATCATTTTAAGCGGAACATTTTAGTGATTTTGAGATCGTCAACTGAAAAAGCTTGGCTGATAGCCTGAGCAAAATCAACTGGTCAGCTAACTGTCAGCGAGTTAACACGCAGTGAAAACATAATTAACGTGTAGTTAACACATTCAAACAAAACACGTCTAGTTATTCAAAGAGTATAGAAAGTACCCTCAAAATGGACAGTTTCCCGTTTTGAAAGGTGTCATGGATAGTTTCTTTTTTTCTTTTTAATGTTTTTACCATCAATGGATTTCGCTAGGAGGACAAGCGAGGAGAAGATGCAAAGACATTTTTTTTGTCCCCAATGATTTTATAAAAAAATGTTAACACCATGAAATACAGCCTGTTGCATTCATATAATATATAACACAACATAAAATTGCTGCATTGACACAAAACAAAGAAAATGGTATGTAAAATGGTAATCTATCTACAAAATGAAGTATATTGATTACAACAATTATTTATAATAAAAAATAAAAAATCTACAAACTGGGAAATGGGATTGTCCAGAGAAATTAGTTATCCACTTGATCATCTGTTAAATCCAAGTCCTTATTATCCTTATCCATAATTAATGAAGCGCCTCCATATTTTCTCAGATATATTGACTGTTTAGCTTTTAATTTGTAAGTTACACTTTCAAATGAAAGCCTTGATAACATCCGTCTTATCCATTGAGTAGTGCTTGGAGTATTTTAAATTGTAAAGCAAGCTGAGGTCTATAAATGCTCGTTCATCCTTAATTCTAATTATGTTTCTCTGGATATAATGTGTGTAAGATTTTTTTTGAACAATCTCCTCGATTATAACTCAAACCTCTTTCCAGAGAATTTCAATCATTCTGCATTGCCAAATACAATAAAACCATGTTCCTCTAGTTTCCGTACATTTTGTTGCATATACAGTATATTTATAGACTAAATATCAGCATCAGCACAAGCTGCTTTCCGATCTCCATCCGAAATTTTGATTTGTACGTCTTCCTTCCAGGCGTCCAACTTATACTGTGAATTTTCGGATGAGTAAGATGTCAGCAAATAGTAAAACTCTGATATGAAACCTTTTCTCAAACCATCCTTTATCATCAATTTATTTCCAAAAGAGAGTGTAGTGATTTGCATTAGCAAAGCTTCTAAGCTGGAGTTACTTGAAGAAATGTTTTCGATTGAGGTTGTAATAAGACCTCAGCTCATCAAAAGACATCATCATTTGTGAGTCGGTCAAATAAAGTTCTTGGATCATTTTAAGTCCCTTGGAGTCCAATCATTTAAATGTTGCATCTGCTCTTCCTGGTACAGAAAACGACCCCATATTGGACTATATTGCAATAATGAGTGTGGTTATTTTAAATATATTTTTTACGTCATACCATATCTTATCATGTGTTGCAATTGGAGTTTTATTTTTACTGTGTTTGAGTATACAGTATGTTTAAGGGAAGAGGTCATTTTAGACCATGAGATTCCATTTCAGCTCAATGACAGATCTCAGCTGCGCAGCCCGGTAGTACCACATTAAGTTTGGACATATTAAGCCCCTCGATCAAATGGTAAATGCAATAAAGACAAACAGACAAAGTCTTAAATCCCACAAATATATTTTTTTCAACTTTTGAGAAAAAATCTGAAAAAGGTGGCAGAGGAATGTTTTGAAGTAAATAAAGTGATTTCGGTAGTATATTCATTTTCAAAATATGAATTCTTCCAATTATAGATTCTGTGACATCCAACCACGAATCTTTCAACTCATTAATTTCTCTCATTAATGTTTTGTAATCAGCATTGACAACATGTATCCTTGGCAAATTTGTGCTCCCAAGTATTTCAACTGTTCTACGACATAAAATTGAAATAAAGCTGCAGGAAGCAATACACGGGATCCAGTTTATTTGTATTAGGTAGGTGTTACAATTATTTGGTTTTTGTGAAATGCATCAAAATTTACAGAAATTACAAACATCATGAAGTCACATTAAATGTAATTCCAGGAATTAAACTGTCATGACATTACGTATGAAGCATTCCCATTTCAACCAGATGTCAACTATTGATTTGAATTTCAAATGTGACATAATAAATGTCATTTATATGCTATATAAATACACATGTAAATCGATAGTTGGTAAGGTCGAACAAATACAGAGTGACAGAGTCTATGCTGCACACTGGACATGGTCTGACTGGACATTCCCAATCGGAATCTGTCATTTTGTTAACAAATAGTGGCATGTCAGTTAAGCAAGACCAGCTGAATTTTTCAGGTCAAAGTTGTTCGGTTTTTCACTAATATCTGATCCTTGTGACATACCGGTTGAAACGACACCTTAACCGTGTAACCTGCAGCTACAGAAGACCCCCCCAGCCCCCAGAGAACCTGGAAGCCCACAGAGCAACACCTTGCCCGGCCCTGAGGAGCATAACCCAGTCCCAGTGAGCACAAGAAGATCCCGCATACCTGAAGCGCACACATACAACCCACCCCCACACGCAGGCACAAGGCCAGGTCAGACAGTCCGACACACAGCCCGAACCGCCCACGCGCCCCGCGGAAGGGCGAGGCCCACCCCAACACGATCAACCGGACGCAACATCCAGCCACGAGCCTCTAGCGCCCATCCACCTAGCCTTGTGTGCTCAGCGCAGGGCACCCGGATGTAAGCCCCTACCCCCCGTGCGCTGACGCAGGCAGCAGGCCGCCATATACTGTATATGGGCCTTCCACCACCCCCGGCACTCAGGGTACTCGCTGCAGAGAAGCCACGCAGCGGGAGCAAAGGCTGACAGCCGCCCCACGCACCCCAACCCACACCTACAACAGCAAGCGGTCGCCCATGGGCCCCAGAAGGCAGCCGGCGGCGCTCTCCACAGCCCCGCCAGGTCGCCGCATGACAGAAACCACCAGGTGTAAGCCGCCAGGACTCCTTCTGAATTCCGAATTTCAAATTCCGTTTTAGATTTCAAAGTCTTGGATAGGAGTCATTCTTTCATTTGCATTAAGTAATAATATAGAGGATTTGCTATTATTCACCTTATATCCTGAAATATTGCTTAATGTTTTAATTAGCTGTCACAAGGTCGGAATTAATTTTTCATCAGCATACAAGGATATTCTGTGTTCTGTCAGCCCTACTGTTATTCCACAAAATTGGGCATAATAAGGTCGAGAGTGGGCAACCTTGTTCCCTGATTTTTAGGGGTTTTTAAATACTTCTTTTTATTAAGGGGATGGTAGCTCAGGAGGTAGAGCTGGTGGTCTAGTGATCTAAAGGTTGCTGGTTCAATCCCAAGCTCTTCCTGCTAGCATGCTGTAGTGTCCTTGAGCAAGACACTTAACCCCTCATTGCTCCTGATGGCTGCGTCCGTCGGTGTTCGAATAACTGTAAGTCGCTTTGGATAAAAGCGTCTGCTAAATGTAATGTAATTTTAAAAAAATCCTGTAGTACCCAAACCCATTTTATGAAGTTATTTCCACACTATTTTTTTCTTAAACATTGAAAAGATAAGGCTGTTTGACTCTATCGAAGGCGTTTACAGTGTCTAATGATAGCAGTGCCTCAGCTGATATTTGTATGAATGAAGCAGTATGAATAATATTCAATACCATTCTTACATTCTGGAAACCTTGCGTTCCCATTATAAATCTGGTTTGACCTCCAATATTTGGTAATAGTTTTTGTAAATGTTTTTCTGAAAGTTTACTTATTATCTTCAGGTCAGAATAATAAACTTATGGGTCTCATGTTCTCCCATTTGTTTGAGGGTTTACCTGGTTTTGGCCCTAAAATAATTAAAGTTGCTGTTCATATAGAGGGTGGAAGACTGCTGTACCGAAATACCTCTAGAAATATTCCCAAAAGTGGTGTAAACAGTTTATTCTTGAAATTTTTATTTTATTTTTTTTTGGTCCCGCCCTTTTTCCCGATTTCAAATTATCAATGGCATTCCCAATTTCTTCTTTGAGTCTGGATGAGGCTGGGCTGCATCAAAAAAAGGGTTTCAAGTATTCAAAAAAAAATGTACAACTGATCCAATCTTCTCAATCTTTATTAATAACAGTTCAGAACATGAATGGTTCTTCAGAACATAGGCTTCTCTTACCTACTCCTTGCTGCCAGAGACCTGGCAGCGCTTCCTCTCACACAGCTGAGCCACATTTGGCTTGAGGGAGGAAGCGGTTGAGACCCTCGGTACGGCTTGAAGATGCTCATCAGTAAGTTTGGACCTGTACTTTGACTTATTAAAGTTCATGGTGGAGAAGAGCTTTTCACACAGATATGTCACTGTTACTCCACCTGTCTTTATTCTTAACATCAAGTGCATTGTCTCATGTTTTATATATTTTCATTTCTCGCTCTTTTTGATTAAATTGTTCTTGGTAAATTTGTTTTCTTTTGAGATCGCACATATCTGTCCTTTGTCCTTCTCTTTATTTCTCTTTTAATAATAATCTATAACTTCTTCTTTATAATATTCAGGTTCTAACCACCATTTGGCTTTTGTTCTTGCCGCCCATCTCATGCTATTTGCCATCCATGTATTCCTTTTCCCTTTCCTATTGCAACACTCTGCTGTCTTTATTAGGTCACTGATTACTCTTGTTGAGTCTGCCCACTTCCTAGGTCCTCTGTACCCTGCACTGGGTGAGAGGATATATTTTCCTTCCACTTGGTGTCACTCCGGAATCACGTTTCAACCAAGTGACTAATGTTGCTAATTCGCGTTGGCTAACTTGTCAACTAACACCACCGGAAGCTGTCACGAGCCTGACTAGCCCATAAGTGATAAAAAAAATATAAGATGCAAAGGGCAACGGCTCGCGCAACGACTCGGCAAAAAGGTGCGTGTGAGAAAAACACGCGGGCCGCACTAACACTAAACTTTGATGTCAAGTAGGGGGCCACAAAATATCGTCTTGCGGGCCTCAAATGGCCCGCGGGCCGCAAGTTGGGGACCCATGTTCTAAAGGCATCATTAATTTCTAGAGGGTCCACAACACCATGCGCGTTGGATATAATGGCTGTGATTGATGTTTTTGTTTCAAATTGTTTAATCTGCCCTGCTAATAATTTACCTGATTTATCACCTTTTTCATAGAATATTTGCTTTAGTCCCAAAAGACTAGAGACAGCTCTGAAAACAGACAACTTATCATACTCAGCTTTCAAAATCAGTAAATTGTTTTCCATTTGGGAGTTACTTTCCCCATAAACTTTTTCTTGGAGAATACATTTTATATTCCAAATCGTAATCTCTCCTCACGTGCCTTTTTTGATTTTGAGCCTGAATAACTCATATGTCCTCCAAGAAAATCTTTCAATACTTGCCACTTTGTACTTGCAGATATTTGCTGAGTATTCATTTCAAAGAACTCGTCTATCTGTTTTCCTATATATTTTATGAATTCTTCATCTTGTAACCACTTGTGCTGAAAATGCCATCTAGATGGGTTGATTGTCATTATTTTTATCCAGGTATACTAAACAACATGATGCATGATCAGCATGATCAGCATGATCTGAGACCACAAAATTATCATAGAAGCATTTGTGAATTGTGGACCGTAATTCTGAGGAAATTAAATATCTACCAATTCTATCTTTGATTACATTTTATTTTTAGTTTGGGACTGTTTTATGAATAAGAGTCTTAACTCCTCTGGCCCGGGAAGAGAATGATGCTGTAAATTCATTACCCTGCCACCTCCACCTAATCTTTTTATTGTCGTCACTTAAAGATGATTTTGAATCTATACCCTTTATTTTATGCATGACTTGTTTAACTATTCTAAGCTGTTGCACACCTCTGCAGTTCCAAGAAACAAAATTCATATTTACTCTTTGAGACATTTCCAACAAAGAATAACTGATTACCTTGCAATATGGAAATAAACTTACAGGGAAGCATGACCTACCTCGAATATCAACGTATTTTCAAATCCGAGTTTGATCTATGAATGGTAGATGAATGTTAAACCGTGGAGTTAAATATTCCTGTTAGATTACATGGGGAAACACAGTTCACTTACCGAGACGCTGAACAGCGCTGAACAACACTGATCGATCGTTTCCTTAAAATCTGTCGTCCGGGTGAAGATCATTTCTCCTTATTACATGTGATGTGAAGTCACAATGTGAAACCATTTTGATGGAGTTCAACCTTTAAATCGTACTACTCTTACACACACATGGAGACATTTTTGGATAGGTCAAGTATACCAACGAAGAAGACTTGCTGACATCACCAAGTGTGAGGAAAACTTTGAGGGTGATTATCTCAGAAACACAGTTTGCCATATGCTATAGCTTTAAAAAACATTTGCTTGATTTGCACAAGTGGCACCTTGTTTTGAAGCTCTGATTCTTCACTTTTAATTGACGTGAAAAAAAGTCTAAGTCTTTTCTAAGTCTAAGTGAGTCTGCGCGTGGGGAGTGAAGGATAGCCTGACCGGTCTGATCCCACAGAAGAGCCACTCTAGCACAAATTGCTGAAAATGTTAATGCTGCTATGATAGAAAGGTGTTAGAGTACACAGTGCATCACAGCTTGCCGCGTATGGGGCTGCGTAGCTGCAGACTTGTCAGAGTGCCCTTGCTGACCCCTGTCCACCAGCAAAAACACCTAAAATAGGCATGTGTGCATCAGAACTGGAACAGGGAGCAATGGAAGGAGGTGGTCTGGTCTGATGAATGACGTTTTCTTTTACATCATGTGAATGGTCGGGTGCATGTGCGTCGTTTACCTGGGAAAGAGATGTCACCAGGATGCACTTTGGGAAGAAGGAAAACCGGCGGAAGCAGTGTGATGCTCTGGACAATGTTATGCTGGGAAACCTTGGGTCCTGGAATTCATGTGGATGTTACTTTGAAACGTACCACCTACCTAAACATTGTTGCAGACCAAGTACACCCCTTCATGGCAACGGTATTCCCTGATGGCAGTGGCCTCTTTCAGCAGGATAATGCGCACTGCCACACTGCAAAAATTGTTCAGGTATGGTTTGAGGAACATGACATGACTTGACCAAATTCCCCAGATCTGATCCGATCGAGCATCTGTGGGATGTGCTGGAACAACAAGCCTGATCCATGGGGACCCCACCTCGCAACTTACAGGACTTAAAGAATCTGCTGCTTACATGTTGGTGCCAGATACCACAGGACACCTTCAGAGTTCTTGTTGAGTTCATGCCTCAACGGGTCAGACATGAGGGAGACCGACACAATATTAGGCAGGAGGATTTAATGTTGTGGCTGATCGGTGTATTTTTGTCCCACAAGTTAATTACAACACCGACATGAAGTGTATGTTTAATAACACAATGGTTATAGTGTGTATGTTTTTGCATGTGTATTGCTATGTGTATTGTGTCTGCCTATGTATACACCCATGCACGTGCGTGTGAGAGTAATTTAGTACCCACCGGCATCCTTTTGAATCTTCTTAATAAACTCTTGTACTTCGGTTGGGGTTTTGAAAGGAAAGGTTCGTTCTTTAAGTGTTACTAACAGTCTCGCAGGGTGAATCACTCCGTGTTGAATCCCTAGGTTGGGCAGTTCCTGGCAGACCGGGTCGAAATTACTTCCTCAGTTGGTGTATTCCCATAGCTAAGTCCAAGTAAAACCTTACTTACTGGTCATTACTTGCTGTCTGGTACCGAGTGTCTTTTTTATCCCCTGTAGCAGCAATGACTGCCTGCTTGCCCTTGTAGTTGAGAAACTTTTTTAGTGTCATTTATAGTGTTCTCGGTGGCACCTTGTTGTCCCTCATTGGTTCGATTCGGTGTGCCCTTTCAGTAACAACTGAGGACTGTAGATTCGCATCATCCAGGATTTCCGGAATCCATTTTTCCAAAAAAAGAACCTGGATCCTGTCATTCGGCCACCTCCTGCAGGTTTACTAGTCTCAGGTTGTTCAATTGAGATCTGGTTTCCAAGTCCAAGACCTTATCCTCCAGAGATTTTTTAACTCATTTTTTAACTCCACGGTGTGTACTTTAGCTTGCAAGCTAACTACATCGTCTTCAGCATTTATTCGTCGCTCCGCCTGCGATAGTCGTTCAGTGCAGTTGCCTATCTCCTTCCTCATAATTTCTGTCGCCATCCTAATTCCGTCAATTCTTGATGAAAATTCTGTTTTCCCGGAGCTTATAGGAGCCAGTCCTTATCGGTGCCTATACTACTCCAAGTTCCCCTTCTCTGCTTCGTTAGCTTTCTGTGTTTTACGAAAGTCAGTTAACTTTGGCTGCTTAGATGCTTTGCTATTTTCTGTACTTAATTTCCCAACCGTCAGCATTACAATATCCACACTAACAGTATGTTATAAAGTTTTATTGAAAATTTGTATTTTCAGTAGGAATTGTGGTAGCTAAGGCAGAGCAGTACGAGACGCGTCTTCCTAGTTGGCCGCCATAACTGGAAGTCGAGAGACACATTAAATATGTTAACAATGTATTTATTTGCTTTCGCGCATACATTTAGATGATTTTAGTGATTTTAACGATTTTAGCGATTTTAACGATTTTAGCGATTTCAGCATTTCAGCATTTCACAGTGATTGAAGTCCAATGTGGACTTCAATCAATGTTCTTGGTTTCTCCACACATACAATGAGGACGAATGCAGATCATCGCTCTATCAGTGTATGATGCACACTAGGGCGTTCAAGAGAGCATATGTGAATACTGCTCACTGCACCTGATCAACACCTCGTAAAGGCTGTTCACCCAGGATCTTCAAATCCTGTGTACTCTGGTACAAATAGCCCCAAATTCCAGACCTTATAGATTCTCCTATGCAGTGAGTGGGGCGTAGAAAATGTATGAACCATTTGGAACATGCCGTCTTCCCCACCCCTGAACACCCCCCTCCCCCAACCCCTCATGTCCTCCCTCCTCCTCTCATCTTCTCAAGCTCTGACTTTTACTTGAAATCCTGAGACAATGGAATCCAGCTGGGAGGCAATAAACCACCGCCCTCTGGAACGCCACTAAAAAAAAAGGATAGCACGGAATGGCTTCAATTAGCCTGCTGTCGCACGCTAATAAAGCCAGGAAGGAGGCGGGGGAGGGGGTGATGGCGCAGATCGTTACAGAGAGACACCCCCAAAACCCAGACCTCCCCCCGCCCTGAACGGCTCGTAAACACCTCTCTGCGAAGGGCAGCGCATCTAAGCGGTTGCCAGGCTCGGTAGGATGCGTGGAGGAGGAGGTGGAGGAGGACTGTGATGCAACACACGCGCACATTCCCAGAAGCGCAGTCTCTTGACGTGGCGGTGAAGCTGTCTCCGCTTGGCAAACGCTCTCATTCTGGAGCGTCTCAAAGTCACCTCCGTCACAAGCAAAGTTGAAGGCTCTTCCTCCTTTCTGCTTTTCCCCATTATGCCTCAGGGAATATAATACACACAGACAGCTCTTCATTGACAAATGCCAAGGGCCTGCATCTATCATCGTCCCCCATCATCGTTTTGTCTTCTTTTTCTGACCCCAACATTTATCTTTCTCAAGGATGGGGTTTCTGGATCTGTTTGTGTGTGTTTGTGTGTGTGTGTGTGTGTGTGTGTGTGTTTGTGTGTGTGTGTGTGTGTGTGTGTGTGTGTGCGGTGGAAGATTGACGATATGCCAAAGCTCATTGTTCTTGAGTGCTGTGTGCGCATGAGGGATGAGGGGAACGCACTTTTCTCACGCCTTGACACATGCTTGTGGTTTCTTTGCGATTGTGTAGTGTATTTCTCTCTCTCACTCCCTCTCTCCCTATCTCCCTCTCTCTCACTCTCTCTTGATAGCTCCTCCAAAACATTGTCAAGGAAATGTCCCGCAAACCATAAGTGGCAGAGACTGGATCTGATGGAGAGGGAGAAAAATGTAGACTGGAGAAGAGGGAGAGAGGAGGGGGAGATGAGGAAGGAGAGGAAAAGAGGATCGGAAATAAGAGGAGTGGGAGAGAGGAGGAGGATGGAGGAGAAGAGAGTAAAAGAGAGGGGAAGAGGAAAGGAGGAGAACATGGGAGGAGAGGATGGAGGAGAACAAAGGAAGGTGACAGGAGAGGAGTACGAGGGCTGAGAAGAGAGGAGAGGAGAAAACAAGGAGAGGGGAAGGAGAGGAAGGAGAGGGGAGAGTAAATGAGGTGGTGGAAGGTAACAGGAGATGAGGACGAGAGGAGTCACGGGGAGGGGAAAAGAGAGGAGATGAAGAAATGTGATGAAAGGAGGAAAAGAGAGGAAGGGGAGAGGAGAGGGGGAGGAAAGAAGAGAGGGAGTGAGTGGATGGAGGAGAAGAGAACGAGGGGATATGAGAGGAAAAGAGGAGAGGGGAGAAAGAAGAGGAGGGGTGAGAGGGAGAACATAGGAGAGGAAAAGAGAGGTGAGGAGGAGGAGGATGAGGAGGAGGACCCCCCCCCCGCTGAGGCCTGAATTGAAAAAGTAAAAATGAAAAATAAATATCTTTCCATCTCTCCGCCCTCCGCTTTCTCTTTGTCGCCTCCCGTCTTTTCCCAGGAAACAGGAAGCGGGAGGTCCTCGTCCTCTGCCATGGTACTGACACGGCTCATTTGTTCCCATGGCCGGCGCTGACACTGACATCACCGACAGACACTGCGCAGCTGGCCCGACGTGCTGACTCAAAGGTCCAACAACAGTTTTGTGCCCGCCTGCCGTGCCAGCTCGCAGTGAGCGTGCACGGTGCACGGTGTTGAATCCAGAACGTTGATTCACTTCACAGCATTTGAAGGATTACATACAGTAGGTGGTACATGTTTGACTTTACAACATTGAAGCTATATAAAATAATTATGGTTCTTTTTTTTAACTACTACAATTCCATTGTCTGTAATGATTTGTCAACTATTTTTTATAAAGCACATTATTTGTGATGCTGTGTTATCTTCCACCAGGGTACAATTCCATACACCAACATTCAGTATCCGAACGCTCCCACCGTCTGATTCAATGAAAACGGTTTCCTTTGGGGCTTGGTGAGTTGGATTCCAGTCCCCAACCTACCCAGTATAGAGTCCCAACAACCTCATTTGGTTGGAATCACAAGGACCGAAGAGGTTTAGAATCACAGCGACTAAAGTTGGTGTGGCTTTGACTCTTGCCATGGCCAGGTGTGTAGGCTGTGTTCGAGTCCCAACGACCAAAATGGGTTTGAGTCCCAATGACCAAACTTGGTACAGGTTTGAGTCCCACCATGCTTAAGTTTGTAGGCTGGGTTTAAGTCCCAATCACCAAAGTGGGTTAGAGTCCCAACGACAAAAGTGGGTGCAGGTTTCAGTCCTGCAATGTTTGGATTGTAAAGGCCTTTTATTCTTATTTGCTTTTAAACAATGTACATTGTCCTTGCGTCTGAAATGTGCTCTATAAGATAAGATAAGATAAAATAAGATAAGATAAGATTAGATATATTTCATTGCCTCGCAGGGAAATTTGTCTTGGGCTCCAAGCCGCTGCATCACTCAACACACTTGCTAACAAAGTCACAATGCACATACACACATAGTACATAGATCATACATACATACATACACTCATGCATTAACGTGCTTAAATTCACATGTTGAATGTGAAACAATAGTTCTTTAAAATAATAAAAGTGTAATAAAAAGACCCTAGTTTCAAATATAAAAACATGCCTGACTTTGTAGACAAACGATTTTAAATGATGTGAAATGCACAGCTGTCCGTTTCAGGGTGTATACGATGATACAGTGCGATCTGGACTGGTTACTGGGACAGAAACGAGTCTCCTGGAAGCACTACAATAATGTGACCCCCGCTTTCTCATGTGGCCTATTTCTCTCTCTTTCTCTCTCTCTCTCTCTCGCTCCCTCTCCCTCTCTCTCTGTCACCAATGCCCTGACTTCTGTTAGTATGTTGCTTGGCAAGTGTTGCTGTGGTTAGAGACTGAGCGCAGGATTCAACAGAGATAAATGACTCTAATGAACCGAGAGGTTACCGAGTACAACCTGAAG
>NC_137192.1:5246431-5248931 GCF_960531495.2 Zeus faber
GTTTCTTAAACGGGGGTACTACAGGGGTACTGCAGGGGGAAATCTCCAGAAGATTTCTAAAAATGTGTGTGGAGTGTCTGTCCGTCCATCTCCCGGAAAGAAAATATAATTTCAGGAAGATTTTTGCCGGGCTGAAATCATCATAAACAAAATTAGAGACTGTTGTTTTGTAAGGTTGTGTTTTGGCTGTTGTAATGCATGACGATTAAATGGATGAGAGGGAGAGAGAGAGAGAGAGAGAGAGAGAGAGAGAGAGAGAGAGAGAGAGAGAGAGAGAGAGAGAAGGAGAGAGAGAGCGAGAGAGCGAGAGAGAGAAAGATTATTTGTTATTATAAGTTTTTCTGTTAGTTTTATTCCCCGCAAGCCAAAATTAACAGAAAACAGTTCCACCTTGATAGTAAGACTTATTAATCAGTCAATCAATCAAATAAGACTGAAATATGAACAAAGGAAGAAGGATGTTGTACAATTTTAATGGATCAGTTGTTTGCTCAGACAGCTGGACAGCGCTACATGCTTCCATGCATATAAAATTTGGAAAAGCTGCAAAATTGTAAAATTGTAAATTGGCTCTACTCTTGAGGCTCTTGTGAATTCAAGCGCATCGCTTCCATATTTCGCGCTCACTCAATATGCCTACGTTTTCTGTACACCTCGGCTTGAGTGATGAGCAGTACAGCCCAGACGCTCAAACTCTAAAAAATGCATTATGAATGCATGCACTTATTGTAGAAGACAGGTGTTGGTGTTAATTACTCAGCACATCCATATAATTTTCAGTCATGCTTTCCAACTCCACATGACTGTGTGGCCAGAAAGCATGGGTGCAGCACGCATGGATTTGGGAAGGCTGTACATGTCACTACCAGGCAGGTAGGGAGTCTCTCCTCAGACCATGGGCAGTGGGTTTCATATTCACAGATTCCCTGGACCTGATGTCCAGTGAAAAGGCTTTATTGTGTCCTCGTACTGAACAGATAGACTTTTCCCACAGAGCTCAGACACACGCACGCACGGGCGGGCGCACGCACACGAGGACGCAAGCACACACACACACACACACACACACACACACACACACACACACACACACACACACACACACACACACACACAGTGAAATGAAAAAAGGCGGATAAATATGCAACCCCCTATACATACACCTGCACACAGAAAAGCAATACAAATTAGTATAAACTCACCTACACATATGGGAAACACACACGTACACACACACACACACACACACACACACACACACATACATACACGTACATACACACACACTTTCCCACAGTGCTCTGCACTCCCAGGGGAGTAAATTGCGGTAATCCAGTGCAGTGGATTCAGGCGCAGCAATTACACCAGGGGGAACAGCTTGGGAACGTCCGCATGGACACACACACTCACACACACAGACACACGCACACACACACGCACACCCACACACACACACACACACACACACCCACACACACACACACACACACACACACACACACACAAACACACACACACAGACAAACACAAAAACAGACACAAACATATTATGTACGTATGTACATAATATGTGTGTACATAATATAATCTATACAGTATATGTATGTATTTGGAGTAAAAGATATGTGCGCATTATTTCGTGCAGATGAGTATGCAATATTCAAGTGCACACACAAGCACATGTACACACATGTACACACACACACAAACACACACACATGCACAACGGCAGCTATCATCCCTGTATATTTCTTTCTCTCGACTCGCACACTCATGTAAATACATCCTGTAATGCCAAAGCAGATATACACACGTGCAGATGCAATCACACACACATATACACGATTAGACGCACAAACATACAAACACCCACCCATGCACACACAAACGCACACACACACACGCACACGCATGCACTCACACACAAACACACAAACACACACACACACATACAAACACACACACACACACACACACACTCATGCTGCTCCGAGTGGCCATCTGCCTGTCAACACCGCAGCAAATTAACTGACATCAAACACCGGTGAGCACAGGCTTAGACATGTAGGGGTACACAAGCAAACTGAGAGATGGGAAAGGAAGGAGGGGGGGGGGTACAAGGAGAGGTGAGAGGAGAAAAAGAGGAAGAAATAGAGCAGCGGTGGAAAGAGAAACGGTGTTACCCGCCAAATGAAAATATCATGGAACATAAATTGCTTGACTAAATTCTTACATCCACTGATATCTGCATTCAGAAACACATTTCTGCACTTCTGCATAGAGCATTGGTGAGCTAGTCCAGATTTTGGGGAGAAAAGATGTTTAATGAAAAAGTAGCAGATTACATGACAAATATTTAATTATATAGTATATCATTATATTATATATTAGTACCCTGGAGGAGACGAATTCTCCAAAAAAAAAACCACACAATTTTTTTTTAAGTACTGGGTTTAGGAGGTCGTGGGTGCAGAAAGGGGTTTACATGGGTTTATATTGC
>NC_137192.1:5258931-5278931 GCF_960531495.2 Zeus faber
TGTGTGTGTGTGTGTGTGTGTGTGTGTGTGTGTGTGTGTGTGTGTGTGTGTGTGTGTGTGTGTGTGTGTATGTGTGTGTGTGTGTTTGCGCACGTGCGTGCAAGCATTGCAGCCGATGCTACCACGGTTCAGAGGGGAGAGGCGGTGGATTATGAAACTCAATTCTCCTCGTAAAGCGTCTCATTTCCACCTCTCCCATGTGGTGCAGACTGGGAAATGTCTTTGGGAGTGAGAGTAGTGCGTGGATATGGGTGGGGGGTGGATGAATGGATGGATGGTGAATGGCTGGATGATGGACACGTGGATTGGGTGGAAGGATGTATGGATGGATATATATACGTATGGATGGATGGTGAGATTGGTTTCAATTCTCGGGATGAATGGGCGGATGAATGAAAGGAAAGATGAATGGGTGGATGGATGACAGGAACTGTAGTTGATTGGTTGGTTGGATGGATGTATAGATGGATGGCTTTCTAGCTTGTTGGATGAATGGGTGGATTGTTGAGTGGATAGAAGGATGGATGTAAGGGTGGATGGATGGATGGATGGATGGATGGATGAATTGGTGGATGGATGAATGAATGGGACTCAATGGATGAATGGATCAATTTATGGATGGATGGATGGATGGATGGATGTATTGATGGATGGAACTCTAGCTTGTTGGATAATGGGTAGATGGATGAATGCATGGTACTCTAGTCAGGTGGATGGATGGATGGATGGATGGATGGATGGATGGATGGATGGATGGATGGACAGATGGATGAAACTAGTTGGTGAGACAGATGAATTGAACTCTAGCCAGTTGAATGATGGATGGCTGGATGGACGGATGGATATGAGATGGAGGCATAAGGAATGCCAGTCTTAATCCGTCCTCCAGAGATCAGTCTCAGGTGTCTGCTGGTGAATGGGCCTGTGTCATACAACCATGGTGGGGGGAGAGAGAGAGAGAATGAGAGAGAGAGAGAGAGAGAGAGAGAGAGAGAGAGAGAGAGAGAGAGAGAGAGAGAGAGAGAGAGCAGCAGGGAACGTGACGAGAGGAATGTGTTTGTGAGAAACGCCTGTTTGTCAAGAGTGTATGTGTGTGTGTGTGTGTGTGTGTGTGTGTGTGTGTGTGTGTGTGTGTGTGTGGGGCAATCAGAACAAGCTAGAAAGGTGAGAGCCAGAGGCAGAAAGAACCTGGAAGAACTCTGTCTATTTTCCTGGCTTTGTGTCTGTCTGTCTGCATGTATTTATTTTTGTCTCTGTGTGTGTGTGTGTGTGTGTGTGTTTGTGTGTGTGTGTGAGTGTGTGTGTGTGTGTGTGTGTGTGTGTGTGTGTGTGTGTGCGTATGTGTGTGTGTGTGTGTGTGTGTGTGTGTGTGTGTGTGTGTGTGTGTGTGTGTGTGTGTGTGTGTGTGTGTGTGTGCGTGCGTGTGTGTGTGCGTGTGCGTGTGCGCGTGTGTGTGTGTGTTGGGGCTTGTGCTGTGTCGGTGATCAACAGGCTTCTCTACCCTGAATGGCAGCCAATTTGTATAAACTTTGTAACAATCCTAGTCTCTCTCTCTCTCTCTCTCTCTCCCTTTATGATTCTGACTGACTGCTTTGGGCCTGGGGACTGTTGTCACGACACTGCAGTCCAACTCGCACAGCACACACGTTCTCAGAAACACACGCATCCGGCATCGCCAGTCGCCAGTCGTGAGACAATCAGGCTCAGGCTCACATGGGCGCTTCCAGATATGTTCGTACTCACAGATATGTTTCTTTGCTGTGTGCACGTGTGTGCATTTTCTACAAGCTTGTGTGTGTGTGTGTATGCATGCATGTTTCTCACACATGTTACATATGTTTGTGTTTCTATGTTTCAATCTGCACATGTGTATGTAGGCCGATGCAGTTTTACACATGACAACCTGTGCCATATGTGTGTGTGTGTGTGTGTGAGGTGCTAACTGCACCCGTTTTGTCTACAAAACAGGACCCCCATTTTTCACCTGCCCAAAACACACACATTCCAATGCTGACAAGCATGTGTGCGTGTGTGTGTGTGTGTGTGCGTGTGTCTGTGTGTGTGTGTGTGTGTGTGTGTGTGTGTGTGTGTGTGTGTGTGTGTGTGTGTGTGTGTGTCCTGACTGATGGAGTGATGTCCATTAGATCCGCCTGCTGTCTCAGGTGTCCCTCAGCATCACTCAAAACACATCAGTCATCCTAAAGCTGCCCCGCAGCCCCAAAACACACACACACACACACACACACACACACACACACACACACACACACACACACACACACACACGCACATACACACACACACACACACATACACACACATACACACACACAGCCCGGCCTAGGAACACCATTCCATCCTCAGACATACACAACTGCACAGATAAAATCAAACATCTTAACGCTGACACCACAGACACATCACAACAAAGGCCCAACCCCAAACACACACACACACACACCCACACACACACACACAAACACACACTAGATATGGATAGGTGTGGGGGGCGGGCATTTAACAAAACAGGAATAGGATGCTATGACCAGAACCCAAAACACACGCACACAAAACACACACACAAACACACACACACACACACACAAACACACACACACACACACACACACACACACACACACACACACATGCCTGAGGCAGATTCTTCGGACTGGTCCTCCATCCTGGGTGGCAGGAACCACAGACACTCATACATTGACATGCAGACAAAAACACACACAAATACAAAAACACGCACACACACACACACACCCGGCAGGGGTGAAGAGAAGTGACAGAATGGGGTGATGGATTAAAGGGATGCCAGCGGCGATGCGGTGGGAATACACATAGAACTGGAACGAGTTCAGACCCAGTCAGTGGGTGGCTATCCATTTAGTTGTGTGTGTGTGTGTGTGTGTGTGTGTGTGTGTGTGTGTGTGTGTGTGTGTGTGTGTGTGTGTGTGTGTGTGTGTGTGTGCGTGTGTGTGGCTGAATGTGTACATGTGGCATAGGTCACAGATAGAAGGGGTCTACATACACGGGTGGTAATTCCATCCGTGACCCTCTGAGTGACCTCAAAACACGTACACACACATACACACACACACACACACACACACACACACACACACACACAGCACATGCAAACGCACACGCACGCACACGCACACGCGCACGCACACACACACACACACACACACACATACACACACACACAAAGGGCCTCCCTGAGGGTGCACACATGCCAAGACACACACCTCTGCAATACCATACGTAGCCACAGAGCATGGCCGCCCTGTCGCTCTCCACCTGGGACCAACACATCTCGCCAATATACATACATACACATACACACACACACACACACACACACACACACACACACACACACACACACACACACACACACACACATTCACACGGAAAGTGCACAGAAGAACAAGGTATGGGGGTCCAGCTCATTAGCGAGGCTACGTCCCAAAAGCTTGGTACCTGGATAGAAATGTTCCTCATTAGTTTGCTGCTTTGTCGAAAATAGTTTATCGATTGAGACAAGTTAGGGACAAACATTCCATGAGTTGCTACGGTAACACTAAAAAGACCAGCTCTGTCCTCCGTTGCAACTGGCTGAAGCGACTACAGCAAAGTACTTTGAAATACAGCAGTGGATTGTAAAGCTATGTTTTGTGCAGTTTTGAGGTTCTCGCTGATGGTTGACGTTTTTGGAGCCTTTGTTTGTATTTGTATTTTATTTGTTTTATGTGTGAGTGTGTGTGTGTTTGTAAAAGAGAGCGTTAGAAACACCAGAAATTGACAATTGGTCAGTTTAAGGGAGTGTCTTTGATTACTCCACTAAACTCTACTGCCTGTCTCTCTCTCTCTCATCACTTTCTCCATTTCTCTCCTCCCCGTCGCTGTGATTTTAGCGCCACCTTGTTTGTTCAAACACCTGTAATTTTAATCCCCGACTCTTGACGTGACACGTCTTATGAGCTCCCCTTGATCTCTTGACATCACCCAAGCGCGTGTTCACTTCACGCAGTAGCATGCTTGGTGTTCTCTTTTTCATTATTACTTATCTGCTGGCCAGGGCACAACTTGTGCAGTATACGTCATCTACAGTAAACCGCTATTTTAAAGTGAAAAAGTAACCCAAGGAGGTGAAATCCACCCAGAACAACAACTGAGAAATTGAGAGAAAGAGAGAGCGAGAGAGAGAGAGAGAGAGAGAGAGAGAGAGAGAGAGAGAAAGAGAGAGAGAGTGAGATGGAGTGGGGTGGTGTGGCATTGGCAGGGTGTTAGTATCAGGATGTTAGTGTCACTGGGACTGCACTGGCAAGGGATGTTAACAGATTTGGTTTATGTGCCTCAGAAGTAAGATTCATCTTGAGAAACACCCCTTCATCCCTCTACCTGCAACATCGGTCAGCCGAGGTCTCGTAGCTAACTGGGAGCAGCAGTCCAGACACCAACAGGAATAGATGATGTATCCTTTGCTTATCGTCAGATAGCACGCCCAGCCACCCAGAAATTCCACCCAACAACATCTGCTTGGCAGATGTCACGCTGCAACAGAGGTCAGAGACGCTGCTGCAGCTGTGAACCACGGTTCTCTACCAATATACAGTATATATTTATATGTAGTTAAAGATTCTCCCCGTGAATTTATACATGGAATAGTGGTAGGCTGAGGGTGCAAGACGTGGTTATGGAGGGAGGTGATTCTGGGATGCCAGAACTCACTGTTGAGCCTTCGAGAGGTGTAGTGGGACTAATTCAATAAAGCATCACTGAAAGAAGGTGTGCACTTGATAGCTTGGTAGCCAACTGAGCCATTTGGAGCTGGCTTACGGAGATGTACGCCTCAGGTACCCGCCTTAAGCGCAGGGAGGAGTGTGTGAAGTTGTTTGGCCAGACTGTACTTCTTAGTGTTGGCCCCTTATTACTAGCACAAGGGAGATAATATCAGATCCTGCATATTGTAAAAAATAAATTGGACAGGATTGGTTGTTGATTCCATGATCCAAATTTAGTCCTTTGTGTGTATGTGTTTGCGCACGTGTCCAAATGTGTTTGTGTGTGTGTGTGTGTGTGTGTGTGTGTGTGTGTGTGTGTGTGTGATTTGTTCCAGATGATGTTTTTTTTCCTTACATGAGGATCTCCCAGCTCGCTCAAGGCGGCTAGTTGACAGGAACAGTCTGACTTCATGTGACTTACTGTGTTGTGGTTAATTATTAACCCCCACATGAAAAGAAACTGATTACATATTATACTAAACCATAAATATTCAAGGTATATGAAAACCCTTCTAAAAATGTGTGCTATAAAAGCCAAAAAAGAGAATTAATGAAATAACAAAAATAACTTAAGTCTTCTACAAAAACAGGCCCCAAAAAGAGAGAATCCAAATGGAGCTGAGGCAAAGAAAAGAGGCCAAGGTTATATACTTATATATGGCACAATAATTCTAGGAACCACAGAAGAGAACTTCCAAAAAGAAAAAAACCCCAAAATGAGAATTTGCCTGATAACAGGACTGTGATTGGTTACTGTGAGTGGTTCATGCTACACAAGCCATGGATTGGTTGTTTGGAAAACCACCCCAAAAAAAATTGAACGTCCATGGTAACAATAGTGTGATTGGTTTTGTGGGACACACCCCCAAGACTGTGATTGCTTCCTGGTGCTGAAAGGGCCAGAACTTGTCATTGGAGAAGAGTACATCTCGGAATATAAAGAGGTCCAAAAGGTATGGTTAGTCAGTTGGACTCCGGAGTCCCTCTTAATGTTTATCGCTGTACTTCATGCTCAGATACAGAATTAACTTTTTGGCATCAGACTTTGTTCGCTTCCAATGTTTTTTCTTCCAAGTTTTTTGAGGCCAGAATAAATAGAAAATCTTTCAGGGATCCAGACTACTTACTAGCCATTGCAATTTGGTGGGCTAGCCAGGAGAGAACGACGACCAAGACCGAGACCAAAGACCTGGACCAACCTGCACTTCAGAGACACTACTGGCCACAAAATGTGAAGGTAAGTAGAGCCTTTTTTCTGCAAATTCAGTTTGTGTCTGAGTGCAGGACTCCACCCAGATTGCAGGTATTGGCAAAGTATCTTCTCCAAAGAACCTAAAATACTGACCTACTTAAAAAATACTGTAATAATAAATTGAATGATAAAAAGGAATTTAAACAGAGGCTGATGCAAATAACCTATGTGCATGTGTGTTTATGAAAAACCATGGAATGAATGAGTGATCCTCTGTTGAATGTTGCTATAATCGTTTGGTTTGTGGTTTGTCGTGTGTATGCTGGAGCATTGGTTTGGCTAACACTAACTGCTGCCGAATGCGCAGAAGAACAATAGGGAAAAGGTGTAAAAAATAGTATGTCTGCAGTACATTTAGGCACAGTTACAGCACTGAGAGGAAAAGTTTGTTGTGTGTGTTTATTGAAAATAGAGTAGTATACAGAGGTTTGTTATCAAGTATACGATTCTCAGCTCTAGTAAGAGACAACAGCATGTATGTTGAAATTACTCTGAGACTGAGCAGAGCCCGGATGTGGGAAAACGTACAAATTTACAGCTCGTCCAGGGGGGCGACACAAAGTAATTATATACATCTTTCTAATGTTGAGGATGTGTATCTAAAAATAACGCCAGATGAGCTTATAAAGTTCAAGAGGATATAAGTCGACATGACTACTGTGGATACGACCCTCCGCCCTGTGTTGTCGCAGCCATATGCTGCGACATCCCAAGTGAAGGAGAGGACTGAACAGGCAGGGAACTGTAAAATAAGTTGTGTCTGTAATTTAGCTAAAATGAACCGCCTGTAGTGGGTGGAGGGTCAGGAAGAACATGCAGAGATAATTAGAACAACCAACGCAGGAGTGAAGGGATTCCTGGTGTTATTTGGATTAGCATTGTTCACAGTGTGGAGCACAGCATTGCACCTGTTACTAAGAAAATAAGGGGATTGTGGGCGTGGTCTCACCCTAGATAGTTGAGAAAAGTATAGAGCTGTAAGGTTAATTGATAGACTGAAAGGATTAGGGTAGATAGATATTGGTTCAGCAGAGTCAGCTGCAGGAGTGAGTGATTTAACTGATAGTCAAATGATGCTCGGTGTGATTATGGTTAACTAATGGTGTTAAAAAGAATAAATGAAAATCCAATTGAATTTAAGTGGCAGTTAACAACAGTAGTCTATGCTGAGGTAGTACGAATAGATATTGAACAGCTTGAACGGTTGGATTGTGTTTAAAAGATGATTGTGATATCGATCATAGTGGTGTAGTGTTGTTGTAGGTTTTAAGTTGCTGAAAAAAGTGTCTGTTGGTTCATTAAAGGAACTTCAGTAAAGGTGAGGAGTATGATGAGGGTTTGTCTTCAGAACTGTAGTTTGTGCTTTGTTAATTACATTTTATCACAAATGATTCCAAATTGATAAAAACAAATTGATCAATATATATTGTGAAAAAAATTGCATACAAAATATATTTTTTTGACGTCACGGAGAGCAAATATAATGTCTTCCTGTGTCGAAGTGATCTGCTGGTTGAGATAAGGTAATTCTTTATCTATCCCACAGAAGGGTAGTCTGCTGTGTTACAGCAGTATAGATTGGCACAATGACATGAAGCATTAGTAAATTGGCAATTCTAAATTAAAGGATATGATAAATAAGTAAACAGTATAGTTTAGACACTATACATTAAATAGTAATATTGCATGAGTAAATTGTCAGTTCTGGTATGATATACAGAAGTGTTTGTGTGTTACATTTATCGGTAAGACTGGAAATTGTTTAAGTATGATTAAACAGAATTATTTTTGTTTTTTACTCTAGAAGTAATCTCGACTTGACATTGAATAAGGTAGCTGTTGATATACAGTATAAAATTTAGCAAGTAGGTTAAGAAAGAGGGATTCGTTTTGTACACTGGAGAGGTGATGGAATGTGTGCGTTCCCTTACTAAAAATTGAAACACTAAAAGAAATGTGAAACACAGTACGTTGGCCGTTTCAATGGCTTTTCAAATTCGGGCATTCCAAAGGTTAAAGCCTAAATTTGAAAATATCTTGTGAACTGTTAAATGTTGTAATTGTGTATTGATGGATATTAACCAACCTGTTTATTCAGTGGTTTTTTTTACACATTTTTAAGAATTTGAACAGGAATGATTGGGAAGACTTGAAGGATTGACAACAGCATTGATCAAAGAGAATTGCTCCACAATTGAGTAAAGGCCATCACATGTCCAGCATTCAAAGGTCTTTGTAAATTATTGATATTATTGCTATTTGTATTTAGCTGATTTACAAATATGATTATTTAATAGGCTCAATTGGAATTATTTGAGATGAAATACATGCAAGCATATAAGTGGAAAGACATTGATTGAATTTAGCTCTATACCTCATATTGAGCTCCATCGTTAAAAAGATTGTCAGATATTATAGAGGCCCTATAGAACCAGAATCATTTTGATTAATTCTTATTTAAGTGTGACATTGTCCTTAATTTGCCTAGTTGTTGAGGCAATGTTCAGAAGTTGAGTTAATGATTAGTGTGATATCACTTAGAGACATTATTGTCAGAAAATCCTGGAGTGATTTTGTGATTCTGCCTGTTACTGTGGCAGACCTGTTTTATCTTCTGACAATGTCTGCAGCAAGCACATTAAGCACCCCGGGGCTTCACCAAGGTCATTCCTATTTGCCTGATATTCTGCTGGGAGACACTCTACTCCTGCATTGCCGAGAAGGTCTGTGAAGACCTTCATTATTTAAGTCATGACCTTTATTTTATTAATTCTTTTCTCCTCAGGGTTGCACCCTGGTATGGCCTTTCTGGCCTGTTGTGGCTATTGTTGTTTTCAGATCATGGAATGAGGCTACGTTTGACCAGCCATTATGGAGAACGTCTTTGTTGCATTCAAACAAGCTTTTGCACCTGCTTCATGTTGGATTTGCTGGATTACTTTAACTGTGGATGAGGGAGATGGGTTTATGATTAGCTGTGTTGGTGCAATCTTATGGAGATGAATAACATCTTGTTGCATACTATGCTCGGAAACTTGGTGCCAGGGTTATTGAGTTGATTCCATGAGACCAGAATAGATAGAAACGTCACCCAGAGATCCAGACTTCTTACTAGCCCAAGTCTGGACCTTTTTGGTCCCGACAACTGGAAGACTTGAGTGCAAAGACCAGAGCTCTTATCACTCAAACTCGCACTGCTGGGAGACACTCTACCCCTGCATTGCCAAGAAGGTCTGTGAAGGCCTTGTGTACAGAGATCCAGTTCGGCCAACATCCGGCTGAATAACTTGGGACATTTTCTGAACAACGAACAAAGTTCTGTTATGTGAAATTAAATGCTAGCGTCGACTTCTGCTGCTCTTCCTCTCCTCTCCATTGATGAACATGAAGTGTTTGGCCTCCGAGTACAGAAAACGCACAATTGAAAAAGGTGTTGTGCACAGTTGAGGACCCTGACCTGCTCTGCTCCTCTGGACCTGCATTCGGTGATGTCACTGCATCAGATAAAACATCAAACTCAATGAGTGCAATCGGAATGTTTTCCTGCTCCAACTGGGAGCTGTAGGATGATTTATCGCCTAAAGTCCTTTGTGATCCCCAGGCGAGTTGCCTTTGTGTGTGTTCCCAGCTATTGTTTTATCAATCTGTCTATCCTGATAGTACACAGATTTTAAATGTTCTCTAAGAAAACTACATTGTAGTAAGAGTATTGGCAAATTAATTTTCAATATTTTAGGAAATGGTTAGAATAGTTAATAAATTAAATCATTAAGTAGATACAGGATTAGGCACAGATTATAGACAAAAGTGATTGCTTCATTGATTGTGTTTACTATGTTAATAATAGCCCTTCGAGGATTTTAGATGGTCTCAAGTTGAATAGTGGCCATGTTATTGTCATAATTTTTTTTTTAAGTCAAGGTGTTAACTTGATTGGAAATGCCAAATGACCGATACATTTTTCTCTAATCAGACTGCAGGATGATGTGACCTATAATTGAATTCTCCCTGGTGATTTTTTTAGAAGTTAGGTGACACAAATTGAGATAATGGATAGTTGATCAAATGTTACTGATCAACACCAGTCAGGGTTCTATTAGCTTGATGACTGCTGGGATCTCAGGCTTATTGTTTGCAGATATTAGTTATACCTTTAAGGGTATAAGTAAAAGATTATCTAAATAAATTAGGAATATAGTATTGAATGCTAAATTTAGAATGTTTTGATATGTGAATCACATTTTTTTTTCTACCCTTTCTAGTTGCTTAACTTAATGTTGATAGTTATGGGGAGCCTCTGGTTGTGTTTTCTCTGCAACATTATGGAAATTTTTTTTGACTTATTTTGAGTTTATTAATGGAAGCACAATAATTCGAATGTTGATCTGTTTGTTTCATGGATACACAGGACTTCCTAAAATACTTAGAACAAGATGGTCACATAAACTTGGTGCTGGGGTTATTGGGTTGATTACATGAGACCAGAATAGATAGAAACGTCGTCCAGAGATCCAGATTTCTTACTAGCCAAAATCTGGACCTTTTTGGTCCCGACAACTGGAAGACTTGAGTGCAAAGACCAGAGCTCTTATCACTCAAACTCACACTCGTCTGCAACCACCCCCCCCCCCCATGACTGTTTTGCCTTGGGTTTATTTCCTTCCGACTTCCCGACATTTGCCATTGGGTAAGAATTACTGTTTGTAAGAGTGAGTGCTCCAGCATTCAGTATTCGCTACCTCACAATACTGGGAAAATTATTAATATGTTTTGTTGGAGGACTTGTAATACAGAAACCCAGCTATCCCAAGCATCCGGACCTTTTGCACCTGCTTCATTGAGTTTGTATTGGTCTTCATTTAAACAGCTTGGCATGAGCCTCTCAACATCATATTCAAGCAGTAGGAAAGTCATTGGAAGGTCAGTGGAAAGCAACAATGGACCATCAACGAGCTTTATGAGGAGCACAAAATCAAGAGGGAGATGCATATCAGGTCTTGATCCAACAACAACACATCCCTTAAATAACCATGGTTCCAGTAAACCAAGAACCAATGGAAAAGCTTACTTCTCTTCTATTCTCAGACACTAAGTAATTACATAATCACCGAATGACAGCATCTTCTAGTCACATTTTCGGGTGTGAAGCACAGCTTAAAAGCTGCTGTTGTGTGGTGTAATTTGTAACCACCACAATGACCATGTCTTCTCCCATTGTTTGTGTGTTCCACCATTAAATGTGCACTCGGAAAGGAGGGAGGCTTGGAAGGCTCAGTAAATCTGGCTCTGTGTGTTTAATATTTCTGTCATCAATTTATCAGCTGCTGTGTTGAAACCAAACCAGATATACATAACACCACACACCACAAGTGTGGATGAGTTCCAGCGTGTTCCAGTGAAATGTAACCTGGGACTTTCACTGCTCCAGTAGTTTCGAAATCTTTGGAACAAATTCCCAAACCTGTGCAAATAACACAAAAAGTAACTGTCTAACTCTCAAAGCACCCACAAAGGATGAAATGCACTCCTTACTGTGCTGCGCCGGTACTATTTACACGTATTTAAATTAGGTATTAAGTACATTTGGCCAAAATTGCAAATGAGCCTCATTGCAAAAAAAAGCCAATTCACAAACACCAATGCTAATAGCCACATGCAGTTAGAGTGAAATTATTATCGTCTTCAGAGAGTTGGTGGTAACTGTGCAGACAAAAAAAGAAGGCAGCGGTGCCGCTCACTGTGTGATTAAGAGAGCATACCTGTCAACATTGGCATTTGGAAATAAGGGAAATTGTCCAGCGCCTCGGGGAGGATCCCGGCCCCCCGTTACGCATGGGCCAACCCCACATTTATAAGGGCTGTCATGCTCAGACTTTCCAGTGATCTGTAAATAATGTTTTGACATTATTATTATAATTATTAATACTGTCAAAGCATATGAAGGTAGAGATGTCAGTCCCGTGCTGGTTTTAAAAATGCACGTTTCCAAAAGCAACTTTGAATCATTTATTGTACAAAATGGCATTGATAAAATCTGTAATTCCGTAAACCTTAAGTAAAATTTTAAACATAACCATATTTTAATCATGTTATAAATAAATTGTGTGAGAAGAGTAAGTTTTATTACATATTTACTCAAGCAATTTAAATGTTTTATAGTCACTACACATAACCTAAAAATATGTAGCAAATTTTTTACTTAGAATACAAAATAGTGTGTTCGCACATCTTCACGGATCCGCAAACACAAAACAAGAGTAGATTTCACTCAAAACTGAGTTAAACTTTATGGTCCTGTTACCACAGCACATTATATTTTGTGAATCGGATGTTGAGAGGGGGTGCAATTGATGCACAATTCATTGTGCTATTAGCGGCCGCAATCCGTTCTTTGTGAATTCGCCCCTGTATGTTTTCTTGCTTTGAACCAGGACTTATCGCAATATCATTGGTATTAGTCCAGTTTAACAATGCGGAAGTGAGTGTAGTATCAAACCTGTGATCAGATACCGGCATTCGTGGCTCACACCTGTGTAGTGTAGCGCACTTGTAGATGCAGCCATGCATTGTTGTGTGTCCGTGTGAGAGAGGGAAGCCAGGGGTCCCTCTCTCGCTGCCAGTAAGGTCCCATTAATCAACCTCCTCGGGCCGTCCTGGCATGAGACGGGCCCTGACCGGGCCGGCCTGACAGGAACGTGTGTGTGCGTCTGTTACCCAAAACCTGCAATCGCTCTTGCAGCTTATGAACATCGCTCCGTCCATCATCGATCACCCATCTGGATCCCATTGTCTCCTCTGCCCCAACACCAGACAGTCATCTGGGGCCCTTGCACGCACCCCTGGAGGAAGGGAGAAAGAGAGAGAGAGAGAGAGAGAGAGAGAGAGAGAGAAAGAGAGAGCGAGAGACAGAGAGAGGGGGGGGGGGGGGGGGGGATTGTATTGTGATTACTGGTAGAGTAATTAATCATAACCATATTGAGCGCAGGACAGGGCAATGACAGAGTTGGGCTAGAGGGCAGAAGCATAATGGTTAGGGTCATGGATATTAATGTAAAAGTATAGCCCACAGAGGGGTAACGGGGGCCACAGGGCCAAGGCAGAGAGCCGATCAAGGGGGCTTAGGGTTTTTGTAACCGAGCATACTTCTGCTTTACGTTAGCACAGGCGCATTCATGTTCAAAAATTTCCAGAATCTCATTCTGGGAAGCAGATTTACATTCACAAACAGGCAGAATAAGAAATAGATATTGGGTGGCTCTTGTTTGGATTCAAGCTATATACACAAAAAATAATGAAAAAACACAGCATCTATATGTACATAATAATAATACGGAAAAATTCAATAAAAAATAGTAACAAGCTATAAACAATGGAGTGTGTAGGTCAGTTTTTAAAAGCAGTTTGCTTTATATTAAGGTGCTTTTGAAAGGCATTAGTTAATAGGTAAGCCCTCAATAGATACTTATTAACTTTATTGTTGTATTCATAAGACTATATCAGTGTTAATAATAGCATTCATTTGCAGTCAATAACAGCATTTATTAGCAATTAACTATGCACTTCTGAATACTTAACTATGTTTTTATTATTGTGTTAATAAGACTATATAAGTGTTAATAATAGCATTTATCAGCAGTTAACAATGCAGTTATTAACAGTTAGCTATGCTTTTTTGTTATGTCTTAAGAAGACTATGTAAGTGTTAATAATAACATTTATTAGTAGTTAACAATGCTTTTTGCAGCTCCTGCAGATCTGGAATCAGCACCACATGTGGTCAAGGTTCATAAATGCACCTTGACCAGATAAAAAATGATGTGACCACAATAAAAAATTGCATATAAATACAACATTTTAGCAGTAAAGCATAAAAAAAATTTGAAAATCAAAATGTTTTCGTTTTCATCACTTTCAGGTAAATGGCAGCCAAATGCGACCTCAAAGAGAACGTTCTATAAAACATAGCCTCAAACAGGCCTTTGATAAAACAATGGTACAATTATAAGTACAATTACAGTGTATGTCAACATTGAGGTAAATTGTATACTGTATTGTAAAAGATATTCTGAAAACGTTATACAGGTACTCTTCCACTTAAGTTCCGTTCCGAGGACCAGGTCGTAAGGGGAATTGGTCAATAAGCAAGGACCCGTGTTATTTCACAGTAAGGAGGCGTAGTGATTGCGAATGCTAGTGTAGTGAATACTGACAGACTGTGGGAACGAGATCGAGACTGAGAATGCCCGTGATGGTGATGCCCGATGATGAGACATTTGACGCTGAGACGCCGCACATGCAGCGCCCACGCCGCTGTATTGTACAATACTGACTGGTCGGAGAGCTGGTCGTAAGTCCAAACGGTTGTTAAACAAGAATACCTGTATAAAACAGCAGTAATCAAATCAACACAAGGTGGAATCAGCAACCAGTTTGATACCAATTCTGCACGTATTTATTTTATTTTTAATTTATTGTTTCTCATGTGAGCTGAACATTGTGACTCAAATGCATATGTATGTATATATGCAGATTGAAGATTCAAGATTCAAGCTATACATACTGCATACATTTATGCAGAGAAATCACTTCTAAACTGAACACTATAGCTAACCTAATTACTACCTAACTAACTGAACTAACCGATTCCTGAAATGCATCGGAAAGGTAATACTCAGTGGGGGTACAAAATAGAAATAAAGGGAATAGACTTATGTAAATGGTGTAGGCTATTTGTGTCTTCAAGTTCAAGTTCAAGTTCAAGAAATTATTTGTCACATACATACAGATATATACAGCCTCTGATTGGTCCGACCACCGCTTTACATCCCTCGTCATTACCGATTCACGCACGATGCACGGCTTGTAAACAGGAAGTAGTGAAATGGCAGCGTGGTCCGATTTCTCGAAAGCAGAGAGCGAAACAGTCTTGTATCCGTTCTTGTATGGAATGGAGCAGTGGTCCCAAATTCTTTCTCCCTTGGTGGAACACGTGATGTGTTGGTGGAAATTAGGCAGGACATTATTCAGGTTCGCCCTGTTAAAGTCCCCAGCATGGTCGGATAGTGCTGTGTCGGTGTCTGCTTGCAGTGGAATATAAACCGCTATGATGATGACCGTGCTGAATTCCCAGGGGAGGTAGAATGGACGGCATGAGATGGTCAGCTCTTCCAGGTTTGGCGAGCAGGAGCGGGAGAGAGTCTTGATGTAGTTGGGTTTACACCAGCGGCTGTTTATCATGAGGCAGACACCTCCACCCTTGGATTCCCTCAACTCCTCCAACCTGTCGACGCGGAACACAGAGAAGGACTCGGCTGAATGTATGGTGTGGCCCAGCACTAGCAGGTTCAGCCATGTCTCCGTCAGGCAGAGGACACAGCAGTTTCTCGTATCCCGTTGGAATGTAATCCTCGCTCGAAGGTCATCCATCTTGTTCTCCAGGGACTGGACATTGGCAAGAAGGATTTTTGGCAGAGGTGGACGGTAAGGTTCATTCTGACCCAAATGCTGCCTCATTTACCGCGGTGCTTCCTCTATGGGCCCACCCGTGGTACAGCAGCTCTATTGTTGTTATTGTTGTTGATTTCCTGGTTGAGCGCGTTGGCGCGTAAAATCTCCGGCGGCCACTCTGGATCCACGGATACTGACAGTATGTGGGAAAAAGACTGAGACTGAGAACAGTAATGCGCGATGAGATGCTTGACGGTGAGACGCCGCAAATGCAGAGTGCACGTCGTGGTATTGTACGTAGCATACAATACAGACTGGTCAGAGAGCTGGTCAGAAATCCGAACGGTCGTTAATCAGGTAGGTCGTTAAGTGTAGCATAGCTATTTGTATATTTGTGGTGAATCCGATCCACTCTAGTGACATTAATGACCTTCACTCTGCTTTACAAATTCCTGTGATTATAAACCATAGGCCAAAATCATGTAACTTCCCTGTTATATACAGTAATCTAAACTATTTATTACCGGTTAGGACTTCAATCATCAGTCCCCCACAAAGCCATGCACCTAGAACAATAAAAATGGCTTTATTAAAGGTCAGGTCGCTAATGAATACGATCTTTTAGTTAACGACCTTATAAGTACCCATAACCTGGATTTCACTCAATGACTGAGACCTGGCTGGATAGAAATGGCACAGTCGCACTCATTGAGACAACACCTCCTAATTTCAAATTCATCCAAAACTAGAGCTGATAAGTGAGGTGGTGGAATAGCTGCTGTCTTCTCTGATAGTTACAGTAGAGCTGCAAGGAAATCCTCTTCGGAGAATTCACATCTTTTGAACACCTTGCTATATCTATAAACTGCAGTGGCCCGATTTGAATCATCACTGTCTATCGGCCACCAAAATCTAAATGTGGCTTTCTTGATGAATTCTCTGAGCTACTGTCCAAGGTCTCCACTGATTATGACTGTATAATTATCTCTGGTGATTTTAATATTCATGTTGACAATCAAACAAACCCAGATGCTCAACACTTCATTAGCCTATTAGAGGCATTTGACCTCATTCAGCATGTTTCTGGACCCACCCACAATAAGGGGCAAACTCTGGATTTAGTCATATCAAAAGGACTCAATATCACTGTACCCATCATGGATGTTGCTATTTCAGATCACTGTTGCATATTTTTTGATATGTCTGCTTGTCCTGTACAACTGAGGGGTACCTGAAAAATTTAAAAACGTATCATTAGTAATGATACAATTGAAACCTTTAAGAGAACTGTAAATGAGTTATCGCTGTTCATGGCATCATCAACTGAGGATCCTGTGAACAACTTCAACTCAAAACTACATCATTGATAACATTGCACCTGTTAAAACTAAAATCATAGAAAAACAAAAAGCCCCCTGGAGAAATGGGGTAGTTGTTAGGCAACTTAAGAGAGAGTGTCGCCAGGCAGGACGAAAGTGGAGAAAGACAAAACTTCAGGTTCACCATGAAATTTACAAGGATAGACTCAATCAGCACAACAAATAAATTAAACAGTCTAAGTCTTTCTTTTCTAAAATCATTAATGAAAAAATAGTAAAGTGCTCTTCTCCACTGTTGATCGACTTATTAATCCACCATCTACAACCCCATCAGAGATGCTCTCCAATCAAAAATGTGAAGAATTCACTACATTTTTCAATAACAAAATAATAGCTATCAGACAGAAAATTAGTGCCAAAAATGAACCTACCCTCCAGTTCTCCAGTAATATCACTGCTGCCATGTCCTACTTTATCTCTACACATAAAAAAAAACCTGGACGATATTGTTGGCCAGCTCAGGTCCTCCACCTGCTGCTTGGACACTCTCCCTACCACATTTTTTAAAACTGTTTGAACTGCCTCACACATGAGGTATTAGAAATTTTAAACGGCTCTCTTCAATCAGGTATATTCCCTGCAGCATTTAAAACAGCTGTCATTAAACCACTCCTAAAGAAGAGCAATCTTGATGCAAGAATTATTGCCAACTAGAGGCCCATTTCCAACCTCTCATTCCTTAGCAAAACACTTGGAAAAAACAGTTTACTTTCAGCTTAACAACTATCTAACATCAATTATTAAAGTTTAGAATTAAAAGTTGTGAATGATCTGCATATAAACACTGATTCTAATTGATCTGTTTGTTCTGCTTCTGGATCTCAGTGCTGCCTTTGACACTGTTTATCATCATATTTTATGAGAGATTACAAAAATGGGTCGGCCTATCTGGCCCGGTTTTAAACTGGTTCAGAACCTACCTACAGGACAGGCAGTTCTCTGTGTCCATTGGAGATTTTGTCTCCAACAAGTGGATATTATATGTGGAGTGCCCCAAGGTTCGAATCTTGGACCATTATTGTTTAATCTCTTTATGGTCCCACTTGCACATATTATAAAGAAACACAAATGAAATTACCATAATTATGTGATAATTCACAACTGTACATATCCCCATCTCTTGATGACCTACACCCCATACACTCCCTCTCTCAGTGTATCAATAATATTAATGTATGGATGTCACAGAGCGTTTTACAACTGAACAAAGATAAAACAGAAATATTCATCTTTGGTGCAAAGGCTCAGTGACAGAAAATTGCAGCTCATCTCAGTTCTCTGACTCTGGAGAGCAAAAATGAAGCCAGAAATCTGTATGTCATAGACGCTGATCACAAAATCAGCTTTCTCAACTTAAAAGATATTTCAAAATTAAGAGGCTTCCTGTCAAAAGCAGACTCTGAAAAATGAATCCATGCATTCATAACGAGTAGATTAGACTACTGTAATGGCCTATTCACCGGCCTCCCGAAATCAGCTGTGCAGCGGTAACAGTTAATCCAAAATGTGGCTGCACATGTTCTCAGAGGGACTAAAAAGTTTGATCACATTACATCTGTTCTTAGATCTTTACATTGGCTCCCTGTCAAAACTAGGATTGATTTTAAGATTCTGCTGCTTATATATAACGCTCTAAATGGCCTTGAACCTCAGTATATAAAATAATTGCTCATTCATACAAACCAGCAGAACTTTCAGGTCCACAGGTCCACAGGTCTTTTAACCACCCTTGTACAAACTCTAAGGCAGAGGAGGCTGCCTTCTGTATCTATGCCCCGAGCAGATGGAAGACCCTGCCTAAGGACCTGAGAGAGGCCCCCACACTGAACACTTTTAAAAGCTGGTCAAAAACCTTGCCGTTCACTACAGTCTATGACTGAGTGCTGTGTGTGTGTGTGTGTGTGTGTGTGTGTGTGTGTGTGTGTGTGTGTGTGTGTGTGTGTGTGTGTGTGTGTGTGTGTGTGTGTGTGTGACAATTAAAGATTCTTCTCTCATGTAATGTGGTCAGAGCAGTGTCTGTGTCCACCTGCGGTGGAATATAAGCAGCAATGGTGATAACTGAAGAGAACTCCCGGGACAGGTAGAAAGGCCGGCAGAAGATCGCTAGGTGTGATCAAGATTGGGTGTGCAGAAGTGAAACAGAAACATTCCTTGGATCACACTATTGGTGGTCATGAAACACACTCCGCCACCTTTAGATTTCCCAGATTTTTCCATTCTGTCCATGCCAAACACAGATAATGTTTTAGTTGGTCACAAAATAAACTCCTAAAGGTTTAAGAACATACAAAAAGGGAAAAAACAACTGGTCCAGCAGACACTCATCAGAGCAGATGGAGGTTGGAGATTCTACTGATGCAGTTGCTATTGTTGGAGGAAGTCGTCTCTGCCCAAACCTTCCCTAAATTCTGTATAATTGTGCTAATTTGCACTTGTTCTTCAGAGATACAGAGATTTCCACTCAAACCCAAATGTTCCAAAGACTTCAAGATCATATCTCCTCTTTGGCTCCTCTCTGTTGATTGCACTATCTTCCCCTTACTGCATATGGATAAATGATAAGTGACCCAGATGTTGCTAGAAGCAAAATGTGTCTAACATGAGGCACAAAAGGCTTAAAGTAGTCCTTAGTTTAGTTTCACTTAAAGTCCATTTGACACAACTCTCACATTCTCCTCGTAGGGCTTCTTCCATAGTCAACAACTTGATTGACTGATTGACAAGTTACCATGCAGATGTGAGCTGCTCCCTGTGCTGTTGTCAAAGTTATGCATCGCTATACAAAGCCTCCTCCAGAAACCGCATGCAGAGGTTCTCAGTCCAAGTAGACGCAGCTGCAAGGCTAACAGGGATAAACTCTGATCCACAAACTATCCCACCAGGAAAAGACATCAGCAGCTGTTAATACACAGATGTGCCAAAAAATATGATTTTGTTTTTGTTATTGCACTAAATGTGTGAAGGCAAACTAAGCACCTGTAAAACTACAAAAAATAGGTGTTTTGACAGGTGATGAGGAATGGATGCCAAAGTCCTATGGTTGAGTTGGAGTCAGGAGGTAAGAGTGGGACATTTGAAAAACATGTCCACAGGTAAGAGCCAAGCTGGCAGTATTAACCACAA
>NC_137192.1:5281431-5288931 GCF_960531495.2 Zeus faber
GCAATAAAGAAAGCTTAACAGTGTGAAAAGAATGGACAAAAAAAATGTTTAATCTATACAAATAGACAAGAAATACGAAAATTACAAAATAGAAACAGTCAGATCTATAAAAATATGCAAAATATGATAAATGCTCGAAATATGATTTATTACTATGTGCTAATATAGCTTATCACAGTGTGTACAGTGTAATGCCAGTGTTATCACAAATATATTATTACAATTTTTATAAGATTTATTTATTGTCATTACTTTTGTTATACTGTACTATAACTTGTGAGGACAAATTTAGTTTTTTTTCTGGCGACTGGACTTTTCTTTAGACTTAAAGACTTTTGTTCAGACTTGCTGTATTTCCAATGGCGGTGGATGGAGTGAAGCTATGCACTGGACATCACTTCAGAGACAGTTCGAGGATGTAACCAGGAGGCGTGCGTTAGGGGGAAATACTGCTCTCTTACGCTGTAACCAGGCGTGAAATAAGGCATTTTGCTGTTCCCTGCTGAAACTTTGCCTCTCCCTGTCACTCGTTCAGTTGTCCATTCAAATTCCACTCTGAAGTCCATCCTCTCTGATCCCCCTCTCAGGGCCGGCCAGTAGACACCTCTCACTGCATTCTTTAATGGAAGGTAATGGACTCTGTGTGCCAAAGCTAAGTGCGCTTATGTGTGTGTATATGTGTGGTCACATTGTCCACAAAGCTGGAGCCAAGCCTGGCCAACCTGTTGTCCCACAATGGCAATGCTTTGTGTACTTATTTATATGGGCGTGTGTGTGTGTGTGTGTGTGTGTGTGTGTGTGTGTGTGTGTGTGTGTGTGTGTGTGTGTGTGTGTGTGTGTGTGTGTGTGTGTGTGTGTGTGTGTGTGTGTGTGTGTGTGTGTGTGTGTTGCTTGGGAATCGCAGCGGTTTTCCGCGGAACTGCAATTCCACTAGGAATACCGAAGCGTTGACCTCTGCCGAGAAAAGTGAATGTATGACGCACAGACAGGCAAAAAAATAGATGGATAAAATATGAAAATAATTATCCCCTCTGTGAGAAAAAAAATTAATAACAGTGCTTATTCGAAGATTTGGTTGAGCTGGCGCTGGATGAGTGTTGGTGTGAACAGAAGCCACAGCGGATGGGAAAGAAAAGGAAACGCTAGAGCTCTCCTTTCCGAAAGCACAACCAACAAGGATTCGATTTTCTGTTGTGCTCTGTCATTCGCATTCAGCCCACCCCCCACACTGGAATGTAATAAGTGACTAATTTGGTCCGGGAAGAAGACGTCTGGAGACTGCCCAGGCTTATTTAATTATTACGATATTCATAATTTATTGGTTTTATTTTTAAGTATTAGTTATATATTATTATTATTATTATTATTATTATTATTATTATTATTATTATTATTATTATTATTATTATTATTATTTAAATGTGTTATGTATTTTCTATGAATTAATTCAGGTATTTATTAATGTATTATTTATTTTTATTATTATTATTATTATTATTATTATTATTGTTTATGTATTTATTTATTTATTCATTCATTTATTTTAACCGGAAAGCACAGTGGCTAATGTGAGCAGTTCAAACAACCAAAAACACACATTACCGTTAACCCCCCCACCCCTATTCATAATTTTTTATTTGTATTAGTTATTTATTATTATTATTATTATTATTATTTAAATGTGGTCAGAATTTTCTATTAATTAATTAATTTATTTATTTGTGTATTGTTTATTTATTTATATTTTATTATTAGCCACCCAAATAAATAGAAAATAAAACGGTCTACTCTCAGTGTACTGTCACGCGCGTGGCTGGTCCACGTTCCCGGGCGGCCCGAGGACGGCGGAGAGTCCTGAGACACACCGCCCCCGGGGTGGTTAAGTCGCTGCGGGTGCGGGGTGGAGGCGAGCGGTGACGGCGAGAGGTGGTGTGGTTCACAACCCCCTGAAGAAATGGAGGGGGAAGAATAAACCAAAATGAAGACCAGCTGTTTGCTGGAGTGCATGCGTGTGTTGCTGCCTAAATGATACTGAGAAGAGAGAGAGAGAGAGAGAGAGAGAGAGAGAGAGAGAGAGAGAGAGAGAGAGAGAGAGAGAGAGAGAGAGAGGCGGAGACGGAGCTGTGTGCGTATTGTTGTTGATTTCACACTTGAGGTTGTGCGGTTCCCTGTGTCTGGAACGCCTGGATTCGGGCCTCTGGATGGCGACCGTCTACGTTCCTCATCCCGGGGGATAATTAGCGGGGACGAGCGAAGATGTCCACCCCTCCCTCCCCATATAATCAGGACACGAGACCCAGGCCTGGAAACATACATGCCATAAACGTTGACGGGTATTGGAAAAATTTGAGGAATTGGAAAAGATTGTCACATTTTGCTCATTCGGGTACGTAGACGGATCGGTGGTCTGGTATGAAACCCCCATCCTGAGGAAGCGAGAGTCCTGCCTCTCGCCCGGGTGGTGGTGGTGGGGGCGGCTGCGTGGAAAAAAGCACGGCGGCCGCATAGCTGTGGCTTCCATCGAAAAACGGAGGAAGTCGCAGCCAGTAAGTGTGTGGAAGGAGGGAGAGAGAGCTCGACCAGCCCCCGCCGAGAGCCAGCACCTACGTACGTACCAGACGGCTGGAGGCCTCTCATATTGAACCGACATTGGTCCTCACCAGGGAGAGCGGCTGATCGCGTCCCCGCAATGATGTGCAGCCTCACTGACAGCGGCAGCGCTGAGTCGGTAGTTGTTTTCACGGCGTATGAGGGACTGTGTACAAATTACAAGACTCAATTTTAAAATGTAAATAGCTTTTCTGTCATGTGACTGAGCAGACCCAAACTAGGTCTATATAGTACTAGGACCCAGACTACATGTTACGCAGCCTTTTAATTTCAAAATAAAAGTTCCTGTTTTTAATATATATTTTTTTCTAAATTTCAAGTTCTTAAGTTCAACAGCTTTTTTGTCATGTGATTTATGACACCAAAACAAGATCCATAGTACTAGGACCTAGACAACATATTGTGCACAGCCTTTACATTTCAAAATAAATGTTCCTGTATTTTATATACATATATATATATATTTCTTTTTTTTATATATATACATTTCAAAGTTCAATATATTTTTTGTCATGTCAGCGCGGCCTTTCAATTTCAAAATAAAGGTTCCTGTTTTTAATATATATATTTCAAAATTTCAAAGTTCAATAGCTCATTTGTTTCCAAGGTCAAGGTCAACGCAGATGTCCAGGTGACCGTGTGGCCCAGACAGCTCACAGTGTTGTCAGGCTGAGACAAGAGACACTGAGACTATTCATGAGCAGGGGTAGAGGTACATGGCCCTCCCGCTTGACAACCCAACAGTCTGGACCCAGATGCAAAAGGAGGACCCCAAGCTGAAACGGGTCATAGGCTGGATGGAGGGAGGCCAACCCCCCGACTGGACAGCCTTTGTAGCGGCCGGCCCTTGTGTAAGGGGACTGTGGTCCCGGTGGGAGAGTTTTGCCCTCCATGATGGAATGCCCTGGAGATGCTGGAAGGTGCCAGCCACAGGGAAGGAGAGGTGACAAGTGATTCAGCAGGCGTAAGGGTCCGACAGGCCAAAGTAGAGCACCCCTGAAGCAGTACCAGGTCGATCCTGCAATGTGGCGGTGGCCATGGACTATTTTACTAAGTGGCCAGAAGCCTATGCTGTGCCTGATCAGGAGGCAGCCACCATTTGTGAAGTTCTGATCGAGGGAATGTTCAACAGGTTTGAGGTCCTGTCAGAATTTCACCCTGATCAAGGGAAGAACTTTGAAGCCCAGTTGTTCTCTGAGATGTGTAAATGGCTTTCCATACACAAAACCAGCACCACACCACTCCACCCACAGAGTGACGGGCTTGTGGAGAGATCGCACCCTGGGTGCCCAGCTCGCCCTTGTGGTTGTAAGGATCAGAAAGACTGGGACCTGTATTGCCACTGGTTCTACTCACCTGTGGTTCTGCTACCCAGGAGAGCATTGGGTGTACGGGCGACCCCCAGACACCAGGGAAGTTCCAGCTGTCCCGGGGTATGTGACACAGTTGCAGGAAAGACTGGAGGTGGCAGACGAGTTTGCATAGGGCAAATTGAGGGCCTACTATCAGCACACCAAGGAGACAGACTTCCAGGCTAGAGAGCTAGTGTGGGTCTATGAACCAAAGAGGTCCAAAGGAGGATCAACCAAGCTGCAGAGAAACTGGTTTTGTCCTTGCAGAGTCCTGGAATGAGTGGTAGCAGTGGTCTACAGAGTCAAGCTGGTGCCACGTGTACAGGTTGTGGTCATTCATTGGGACCGCTTGGCCCCCTATCATGGCACTAACCTTCTGTCATATGGGCAAAGGCCCCAGACTCCATCACAAGCCCAGGCCAGTCAACACCGGGGGATCATCAATGGTCGGACCACGGCTTTCACCAGCATAGCTGGACGTGGAGTTCTCCCCCCTGTAGGAGCAGGAGATGGCGACAGGACTCAGAGAATGCGAAGGCTCCCACAGCATTATCTGGACTATGAAAGTGAGCTCCTTGGGGACAAGGAGATACATACCCCTTTGCCACTGCGCCTAAATGCTCCAGCATTTGTCATTAGTGGGAAAGGTTACACTTGGATTTTGGTCCTGTCAAATTACCCTGCAATAGACACAGGTTTTTATCGGCTCTAGTTTTGATCGGCTCTGATATAAATACAACACTTGGGTCGACCCACTGATTTTGGCTCCTTTACCGGCGTGATGTAGTTACAGACGTTTGCATATAAATAGAGAGGACTATCTGTGTATCTTTTGATTATTTCATATCCGATTTAGAATCCAAATCAAAATTTGAAGTTATTGACTTTTTTCCCGCATGGGGGGCCATGAAATCTTTTGAGTGTGGGGACCACAGCGGAGAACTCCTAAGCTCTCCGCTAGGCTCAGAGCCACTCCAGCACCGCCCCAAACTGGTCTACAAGCAGGAGGAGTGTCTTCATTTCCCGTCGCCGCCGGTCCTTCGGCGATTCAGATTCTTTTCAACAGCTCTTTTGTAGGAACAAAGGGAACCAAGTTTCGCTGGGTGATAAGAAGTTTTTCCCAATTTTTACAGTTTAATGTTGTTTGTCAAAGTTGCTGTCTCCTCTACTTTTTTCCCAATCACATTGGAACCTTGACACGCCCTTTTTCCGGCATGTTTGTGATGTTGAACGTCACAGGTATACCTCCCTTTAAAAAACCTGGGTATACCCGCTCATTTTGGTGTAAAAACAGTATTAGAGGGGGGAGGGCAGTGTAACACAGTTTGTGTATGACTGTTGGGGGAGGGGGAGAGGGGGATTCATGTTCATTCATTGGTGGGTTATAATAATTTGCATTTGTTCATCTGTTTGGGGGGGGGGGTGTCCAGTATATTGCCCCAAGGGTCTAGGGTGTGGGTTCCTGGGTGTACCGAGCAGAGAAATGTGAAAGGAGAGGGTGAGAGACGTCAGGCGGGCTGGTTGCAAGGGACAGTGAGATAAAGAGTGACTGGAGAAAAGTCTGTAATAAAAAGGGACACATGCAACCCATTGCGGGGACGCGATCAGCTGGTCTCCCTGGTGAGGTCTGGACGAATGTCTGTTAAATATCTCAATATCGAACCAACTGGTGGTTAGAGGTGACTGACCCTGGAAGTGAAAGGGCTAGTCCGGGATTACTGTGTGTGCACACATCGCTCTGATGAAAGAGAGAGAGAGAGAGAGAGAGAGAGAGAGAGAGAGAGAGAGAGAGAGAGAGATAGTCCTCCATTTAATGATTAATGGCTCACATTGGGTCACCTTATCGCTGAAGAGCCCCTATTTTAGCTCCATGTCCAATAGAGGCAACTCTCAGTGTCAGGACCATAAGGTTATGAATTTGTCGTGCCTGATGGGATCAGTTCTGGGGCCCCGCAAAAATTCCGACCCCCCCACCACCCACCACCCCAACCCCTCCCCCATTGAAAACAACAAAAACACAGAGATACACCCAATCCCTTTATCCTAAGTGTGTCCATGTAAGGTAGTGTGTGTGTGTGTGTGTGTGTGTGTGTGCGTGTGTGTGTGTCTGTGCGTGTGTGTGTGTGTGTGTGTGTGTCTGTGCGTGTGTGTGTGTGTGTGTGTGTGTGTGTGTGTGTGTGTGTCTGCATTCAAAAAAATCTCTTCTTTTTAAAGGCACTGCAGACTTCTCTCATATGAAAATTTGGGGGTTTGGACACCGGAGCTGTATTTTTTGCTCTGCGCCTTGAGCCATCCCACTCAAATTATATATATTAAAGGGGGGGGGGCATAAGAGAGAGAAATCGACAGAAATGCTTTTCAGGCGTGTACCTGTGTGTGTTAGGTAGGTTGTAAATTGGAAGTTGCCATTTGCACAGAATACTTTTCCAAATAAAACCTTTGGTTATGTCCAGTGCACTGGCCATTTTCTCTTAACTTTATGACACGAACATCATGTCACTACATTGCTCCAAAGCTGGGGACCAGTGCTGTTGGTTCCAAATCTCCCGCAAACCCAATGACAAAGCCACAGCAGGTGCATGGGTGAGTGGGGTGGGAGTCGGGGATGGTGTGGAGGGTGGGGTGGGGGCAGGGTGTTGATATTATGTATGTGTGCAGATCGAAGGGGGGGGGGGGGTCAGGACCCAGTATCCCCCCCCCCCCCGGCAGGCCGGCGACCCGTGTAGAAATGGCTGATTAGTCGGAGCCCTGATAGGATGGAGAGGCCGCGGCGTGGGGGCCTTTTCACCGGGGGCTTTGGGGGGGATGGACACATGGACAGACAAACCTTTTCAATTTATGTAGTGCTTGTTGAAACTTTACGAGGACAGATAGTTGAAATAGCCAATTAAGAGAAGATAAGAGGTTTTTTTTTAGTTTATTATTATCACTGGGTGTCATGACATTTCACTGCATATTTGTATGACCGTATGTATATGTATGTGACAAATAACCTCTTGAATCTTGAATCTTGAAATGATAAGATTAGATAAGATAAGATAAGATGAAATAAGATAAGATAAGATAAGATAAGATAAGATAAGATAAGTAACATAAGATGTTACTCTATTGAGCCCCCATAGTGGAAATTCGGGCGTTGCAGCAGCTCAGTGTTATTTTTTACATCAATTTTTTTTACATATATAATTACAATATAATTTCAATGAATTATAATCATATAATTATAATTATGTCATATTTAATTGTATATAATTGTATTTAATAAGTTATACATAATTGTATTATATAAATATAATTAAATGTAATTGATTACAGAAACAATTGGCTCTTAAATTTATAGAAATTACCATTTATGTGAATTCAAGTTGTTTCAATTCAAATGTAGCTGATCTAATAGAGAATCCAAAACCACACAACCACATTAAGCAAAAAACACTCCAAACGCACCCTTCTATTGTATGGAAGAGTAAGCAGCACCCGAGGGGCCTTAACTGGTGTTTAACTTTGTTATATTGTACTTTACTGTTTTACATCTCAA